>NW_022639497.1:1527605-1547027 GCF_010583005.1 Odontomachus brunneus
AGAGAGAGAGAGAGAGAGAGAGAGAGAGAGAGAGAGAGAGAGAGAGAGAGAGAGGGAGAGAGGAGAGAGAAGGAGATACCGGGAGAGTACCTTTGAACCTTCGTACTTTCTCCCGACGCAGACGGTCTAATGATCGTCCCCGCAATCCGCATTAGAACTCACGACGATAGGAATGAAATGGGAATCGGCTGCGTGTGATGTTACATTCGCGAACGCGAATGCAGTTTCGCCCGGGCTCGAAATAACTGTGTCGGTATAATTAATGACGTCGACGTTTGCTGCAGCATATAGCGGTAACGTTAGCAGCAACCACGGTAGCAGCAGCACGTAGGTGCTCTTATCGCGCGCGCGTCTTCGAAAGCAAACCCACTCGCGTTCCTGAACGGCGAGAATTCGCGGAGATTGCGTGATCGCGCAATTACAGCCCCCGCGACGTCGTAACGCGCGACGCGCGAAATGTAATTGCTGTTTTAACGCGGCTTCTTTCCTCTATGTGATTACAGCTACAAATAGCAAACATTTTTCTCGGCGCGAGTCTAACTGTATTTGCTTGCGCGCCTCTTGTCATGATGGAATTAAAAAATAATATGAACAATGTTTTTATGCGCGCGCGTTTGAGTCAATTAATTGGTATTTCTGAGAAACAAAGCTTTTCCACACGAATACTCTTATCAGACTAATGATCTAATTTGTAATCTGCGACCGCATCTCATTAATTGCCCATCAATATATCATGCATTTATGAAAATTGAACGTTTATAAGGAGAAAAACAAAGACCTCGGACGTCGATAATAGCTATGGTGGCCTTTTTATTAATGCGACTAGCCAGCTGAACGAGACAAGCGGCGGCGGTAATCACTCATGGCAACTATGTAATGATTAATTGTGTAATGATTAAGTGAAATAATGATTCTAACATCGAGAACGGATTGCGTCAGACAGGCATTGCGAATGTTACCGCGGGATTAACTTTCCTTTTTTTCTTCGAAAGGGCCGGAAGTCGCGCGCGTTGTCCGGAGCAGTCGAACGTGCGCGAGAATATCGAAGGAAGATCGATCGAATCTTCGGTCTGCGACGCGACAGAAAGTATCCGGATAATTTATTTAATCCCGAGCTTATCGATCCTTTTTCAGGAACGCCGACTCATAAGGTAAAGGTACCAATAGCCGGACATGTCCCTATATCCAGACATATACACAGAAAATTATTATTAACCTTAATTATTTTTTTTAGTATAATATTAATGTTTAATTAAAATCTATTAATATTTAAAAACATTTATATGTTGAATTATTTTAAGTATTATAAAAATTATTATCCAATAAAAAAGAAAACTGTAACATGATTAGATACAGGATATACTTTCACGATGTTCTTAACGTTTTGTCAAGAAGTTTGATATATTTGTTAAGATATTTTTTATTTACTTTATTGTTTTTATCTCATAAGCATTACGTTATATAAATGGTAAAGAATACTTATAAGAATGCATTTAGTTAATAAAAAAACTTATTTATAGTTAAATTTTATGAATTTAGCTACTGGTACAATAATTTCATGATTGCCTAGTAATCGGTCACACGTTCAGTTACCGATGCAACTTGCGTTACACATGTGCTCGCGTGTACCAACAAGCAAATCGAGAAATAACTGCTGTCACAAATATTTTTATAAGTAAAGTTACTTAAAATTATTGTCAACAAAAGTTTAAAGAGTAAGTAAATATCAGTAAGTAAATAAATAAATTGATTGACACATCAATCAATGCAATTTGAAAATATATATTTTAACCATATAATCTCTATACCTATATACTCAGATAGCACAGAGAATTCAAAAAGAATTCAAAAGAATTCAAAAGAATTCAAAAAGAATTCTTGAAAAAAGTCGTATGTCACCAATTCTGAGTTCATTTTCAGATGTAAAAAGAATTCTTCAGAGTTTAGTTCAGTGAAAAGAATTCTTTTTGTATCTAAAAGTGAACTCAGATTGATAAAATACGACTGAATTTTTTAAAAATTCTCTGTGCTACCTGGGTAGCCTCTAAAATATAACTTCCAAACGGCATCCATGCAAATACTTCGCAGTGTTATCTGCATTAATACCGTATGAATGGCTTTTTTAGAGGATCATAAGTATGCCAAAAGCATAAGAAAAAAGTCATATACACAAAAGGACGAGAATATTGCTTTGGAGGACATAAAAACGGTAAAAATTTGTTAAAAAATCAATCAAAATATGACGAATTTATTTGTAATTTTATTTTAATTATCATGTTCGGATGTGGGTCAACTGAGTTTAGCAATAAGGATATTGTCCGGGTTATTAGTATATTCCTACTCTTGCAAATTTTGATTATTTTTTAAATAATTTTGATAATTTTATTGTCTTTTATATCTTAATAATACTTCTTAAAGTCAGCTTTTAATTAATTATATTTTTACATTATTAAATATTATATATTTTTATAAAATTAAATAATTGTAGTATTACGCCGTTAAATGTCCGGCTATTGGGACATTTACCTCATGTGCAGGTTTAATTTTTTCTTTTCTAACTCGACTATATTGTCCACAAAATATAACATTACTGTGAATAAATATTTATCAAAAATTCCACAATAAGGATTTATTTCTCTTTCTCCACAGGAGAAAGAGAAATCCCGTCACAGATGTCACATTTATGTCACTTTAAAGTTAAATCGGTTTCTTCCAACTTTGATGTTAATTCATCCTCTTGAAGAGATAAATAAAATATTTTCCCATTAAGAACGTCGTGAATATATTCGTCACGTCAGCGAAGAGAAGAACGGGTGTAAAATTTCACGACTGTCTGCTATTTGAAGAGAAAGAAAGAGAAAGTTATATAGGGTGAGTCAATAACTATTGCCATTCTTAGATATCTTTAAAGCAAGAAACATAGGAGATTTTCAAAGCTATTCTACTAAGTAAAAAGATTACTGTGGTGGTTACGCTTTCTTTTCCAAGAAAAATAGCTTCGAACATCTTCGTTCCTCGAAGATATTCAAGATAGCAATATTTATTGGCCGTATATGTATACACTGAAAAAAAATTGTATAACTATGTAATCACATAAAGAAATAATTACTATAAATTATGATCAAGAAAATAATTTTTTAAAATTAAATTCTACTATAGTATTAATAGTAATAACCTTGTATACATATTACTACTATACTTTTATTAGAAAAAATGTAATTATAATTTTAATCAGACCAACCATTTTGATCTCTCAGCATACATATGTATAAATATTAATCAGATATTTGCAGTAGGGCTTCTAAATATTTGGATATCTGGCTACAGTTCCGACTAAAAACCGCATTATTCGAATAATCCGGGTTAAACGCCCAAAAAAGGACTCTAATTACAAAATGATATCTCGTATAATCCCGTATTCTAAGCAAAAACTTTTATAGAAAGCGCATTCCTCTTTTAATGAAGTAGGCTATTTATTTGAAACCTGCTGGATATTATTTTAACTTTTTCCCTCTTGAATCAAGAGAAATATGATTATTTCCAAATAACAACTATTAATAGATCTCGGATCCAGAACCGAGATGCGGATGCATAAATTTTGTTAAATTACAGAAACTGATATCGAAACTGATATATTGCAATCGTTAAAAATATTTCAGAGGAATTTACATTGCTGCGAACGTGTCTATTTGCCGACTTCGTCCCGAATATAGGTCCGTATTAATAGTCGTTATTTGTCTCAGATAAGATATTCAGATTTTTATCAGAGTTAGATCCAAATTTTTTAGTTTCAGGTGAATTATAATAAATGACATTTATATCCGTGATATTTATATCCGTGATATTTATTTATCTGTTGAATTATGATAAGTGTGACACTTACAGTCACGATTCAACTAAAATAGCTTTCATCTAACTCTAAATTGAAATCTGAGTATCTCACGTGAAGCGAGTTTCAAGTAATGATTAATACGGGCCTTAGATCCGGATTCAATTGCCTAGTTTACACCGAACGTTTGATACGTGTACTAGATAGTAACTTTCTATTAAATAAGCTTAATACTGACGATGTATGTATTATACAACGATGTATTATAGTATAATATTCATCAAGAAGACGTATCAATTGAATCACACCGTCGTTGACATACCTTGCCGAGATTAAAATTATTTAATAGAAAGTTACTATTTAGTACGCGTATCAAACGTTCGATGTAGACTAGGCAAATGAGTGCATCCGGTCCTGCTACAACCGCTCACTGAGCGCTCAGTATGCTCTTGCATCTGATTGGTGTATATTTTTAGATCTAAAGGAATATGCCAATCGGATGTAAGTGCTCAAATGCGAGCACTTCAGTGAGCGTTCAGTGAGCGATTGCAGTATTGTATATTCATATAATGTTTCAGTTGTTCGAATATCTTGTAAAACCCGAAATCCCGGGTAACCCGAAACTTAGAAGTCTCATTTATCCGAATAATCGAGTGCTCAGGTAATGTCAGATCCAAGCAAACATTGAAGTCATAATTTGTAGGCAATCGGTGTAACGAATTTTATTCGCGCGAGGCCCACGTGCGGATCAATCTTAAGTCGCTCTCGAAACTAACCGGACTTTCACTTGGTCTTTCGTGCGCGCTCAGTACGCTGTTACTTTTGTGCTACTGGTGGTTGGACCAACCAGCTTTGTAAAAGTGTAATATAACGAGAGACGCTCGACTAGAGGGACTCGCGTCGTGCGTAAAAGCAAGAAGAAGAATAGCCATCACAATGAGCAAGTTTTGCGCGGCAATTACGGCCTCGGACGGAAAGATTGTGGCTGTCGAGCGGCAGTGAGAAATTACGAAAGTGCGCCTGTTGCAACGCTTATCTTTACATACAATTCATCCAGTTTCGTAATGTACCGTGCGACGCGGGAAAGACGAGAGCGAAGAGCGACGTCGTTTCCAAAGCGCGCGCGGCAATTCTGTTTATCTCTCACGCATCTCTCGAAACGATAGCGCCGTTAAATTAAAATCCCGGAGCCCCCATTCAATCCAGCCTTTATTCTGAAACACTCTGCTGATCGATGCGAAAAAATGACGAATAATCGAAGACGAAATTGTCGACGAGAAATTTATTTTATTTAAAAATTTAATTATTTTAATTTGATGTCACGCGCGCGCGCGTCTTTTCCGAAAGATAACCGAAAGAGTTTGTCTGAAGTTTCGACTGCACTTAATCCCGGCTGAAATAATCGACTGCAATCGCAATTGACTGAGTGGAAACCTCCTGTAAGAGAATCTTTCTGTTCCTACAACCGAGGTCTTTCATTTGGCTCCCAGGCAACGGAAAACTCAGTTACACAAATGGACTTGTTTTTCCCGTGTACAATTCCATTGCGCGCATGTGTTCTTCATCCGTATCTTTTTATCGTAGCGCGTCGAGAGCGCGTACTTCCTTAATTTCGTCGAGTGCTCGACTGTTAAATACACATCCGCTTGCGCACAGTCGCGGACCGATTGATCGGCTCTCCCGTTTGAGGCCCGCAATTCTATAATCGCTCGGTGCGAATGCAGGTACACGTTAGAAAGTTCCCCGTGTGCCGCGTTGCCGTGTGCAAACGGTACGTGCGCGTTCGCGCCACGTGGTACCCGCGCGAATCTATTTCGCGAGGAACGAACGCGATGTCGCTGCGATGTGCATACGTATTAACAGATATTTCATTTCGCTGCAATGTACGCGGCATCGAAGTGTAACGGCGTGTATTTTCTTTGCCGATATCTCCGCAATTATCCGTTGGAGTATCCGCGCTGATCTCCTTGTAGGGTTCTCCCCGAACAATTACGTGACAATTAATATTTCGCCATCGTTCTCAGTCGGCTCTCGCGTCCGCCGCGAGAGCGAGCTGACTTCCGGCGACACGGCGCGGAGCGGATGAGCGCGAAAAAGACGGCGCGTCTCTCCCACGAGAGAAAGAGAGAGAGAGAGAGAGAGAGAGAGAGAGAGAGGGGGGAGAGAGATACTTTGCATTGTCAAAAGGCGAAGTAATATCAGATACGCGGTGGGAACGGATTATACATCGCGAGGTGGGAACTGGAACGCCGAAAGTACCGTTTCCATATTCGTGAAACCGTCTAATTGTCGACTTTGCACTGCTCCGCACGCGCTCACTTTTCCGGCTGAGCGCGTTTGCTCGCCCGTGTCTATTTTCATCGTGGAAAAGTGCACGCGTTAGTTAGATCGCTTGATAAAAACGAGGAGAAAGAGAGGAAGGGAGAGAAGGCGAACGAGAGGGAGAGAAAGAGAGAAACGGATATTTTCCGTGGTAACGCGCAATTGCCGGCGCGATCGCGATTCGAAATACCGGCCGAAGAGCGTACAAAAGTCGAAACGCTCGGAAGCGCTTACTATTTAGCCGCGACAAATGACCTCCGGTAAATTGCACGACAATTTGTACGATAAATTTAATGCGATAAACCGCTATAATTTCACTCGATGAGGTCACGAATTATGCAAAAACGTTTATTATACGTTTATTATACGTTTATTATACAGGAGACTCGAACCAAGTAAAAATTCGTCGCGGTTCGACGCGCAATGTGGTTTTCGCTCATTTTCTCAAGTAAATTCTAAGAGTTTTTCTACACATTTTCTCCAGTAACTTGTATGGTAGTTTATACGATAAATTTAGAGCAATAGATCACTGTAATTTCGTTTGGCTAGCCTATGAATTACGTACAAATATTTTATTATATGCGACAGAAAACTCGAGCCCATTGAAAAGTTTTCACTGCTCGACGGTTTTCGCACTGAGAACATCGAGATCACTGTATTGAGAGGAAGAAATGGTTGATCTAACTGACGGTTATTTTTGGCCTCAACCATATCTTTTGGTCCTTCCACAATGATAGTAGTAACATGCACATAAAATTATTATCACTAACATTTTAGTACAATTTATTTAAAAAATAGTTTTCTTAACCATAATATATAGTAATTATTTCTCTATGTGATCATATTTACAAATACCAAACAATTTTTTCTTAGCGCGAGAAAGCTCATGAATAATGACTCGCAATCGTGACCATTCGATGTTCTCCTGACTTTATCGGAAATGTGTTTTCAAACCGTTTCGCAAACGAGTGCGTGCTCGATTACAAAACGGTTTGCACAGTTCTTATCGAATGAAGTTGCGGCGCTCCAAGTTGTCACAATTACGAGCCATTGCTAACGTATATTCCATACATACTGCCTTACTTCCACATACACCCATTTCTCACTTTATAAAATATAAAAATAGTCAAAGTAATATGTTCTTACTTTAAAATAATGTTCTCTTACTCATAAACTATAAATTATTTTTCCCAAATCTATTTGCGCATAGCTCTTAATTGTGATAACTTGGAGCGCTGCAAGCTTATCCTATAACAACTTTAGATTGGCAGCAGTTGCGAATAAAAAAGTATGCAAATCGAGTATGCGACCGAGAATACGATATCACGAGAAAAATAAAATTCTCAAGTCACTTGCGCGAGCCACTACGAGGCCGTGATTTTCCGTGGAAAATTCGCGATATATAAACTCGAAATATCACTCGGAGCGCGCTCGCACAGTGACGGCGCGCATCGCACGCGATCGTCGCGGGACTCCTCGCGGATTTTTCGCAGTCAACCTTGGGCGCGCCGTTGGAACCTCGCTCTATGAATAGGCGCGTACAATCGCGCGGGAAAACAATGGGAACTTCCGCGGCCAGCTATCGCGGCGGATTCGCGTCGCGAATCGACTTCATTTTTTCCTTTAACGTGTTCGCCCAACGCGTGTAATTCGGACGGCGTTTTTCGACGGCGTCTCCGGACGACCGCAGCAGAGGATCCTTTCACCGTTCGCCTCTCCCCGACCTCGCCGCGCGCACTTGTCGTGCGCGTATCGCGTTTCTACGAGCGCATAAGTAATCGCGTGCGCGCAATAAGACGTAATAACTTTCCTTCCTGCCGTCTTCTGCGATCCTAAGTCTCGTCGTGTCCCTTCTTCTCCACCCGATCTCTTCGTTGACAACGAAGACGATACAATTGTGTCGTCGTTAGTGTATCGCGCTTACCACATTCCTAACGCCCCGGAACGACGTTGACCCGATAAGCAACGTTATTTCCGCTTTTCCTCCCGATTCTCGCTATCGACACCGTCGCGTGAACCGCTCATTATACCGCGCCTTGATGCATGTAATCGTCCTCATGCATTTCCTCGCTCAGGCGAGGTGAAAAAAGAAGACCGAGCTGCATTACGCGCTCGACAGAGACGTCGTATCGTCTATTTCTGCAAAAGGGTGTCGACGAACTTTCTCAAATGGGATGAAACACCCAATTATTGACACACCTTTTATGTCCGTTTCGACGTCGATTGAACTTTAACTTGAGTTTAAGCTCTCTTTAGACAAAGACTTCAAGGTTTAATTGACGTTGGTAGGAGCAAAAGTCGAAAGGAGCTTTAATCCACTCTGAAAAGTCTGATTTTTCTCGCGACCAGCGGCACTTGTACACAACTTTAGTTATAAAGATCTCTTTTGAAATTATCGAGATGCAGATGCTGAGAGAAAAAATATTTAAGAAATACAAGATATTCGTTTGCTAGATAATTAATAACGTATTTAGTTATACTCTAATCTGTATATATATATATATAAAATAGAAAGTCTGCTCCCTGCAAACTCCTAAATCCTTTGACCGATCCGGACGAAATTTTATGTTATTTTGTAAGACTCTAAAAATATAGGCTACCATGAAACCTGTAAACACGCCACTTTCTTTTCTTGATTTCATCCTCTAGATACTTGTTAAAATCCAGGTAAGATAGTGCTATAGTTAGATAGTAGCTAGATTATAGCTAGTATAAAATATTTTTCAGATGAGAAAACATATATTTTCCAAAGACTTAACTTTTTATTAAAACAACTGTTCATTTCCTCTTTATTCAGATAAATGGAAGTAGATTTAAGTAAATATCTTGTCATTACCCACCGAACATATATTTTTAACTTTTAGATATTTTTTTTTTCAGTGGGTAAGAGGCTTAACTGCAATGTGCTAGTTGCAAGAGAAACCAGGTTTTTCTAGAGCGTTAGTAACTAAGGGGGATATCCATAATTGGATGTTTTACTCTGCTCGAATAAAGATCTGAGGAGGAGATCAAACGAAGTTGCGGATATCCCGAGGTTCGTGTGGCAGACTTTCCACCAAGTCGGAACTGGGCGATTTATCTCGAAGATAAATCTCCGGTAGATTTAAAGGCGAGGGCTGGAAAGCGGAAATTAAATTCGTGGAAAGCGTGAACGCGCGGCATTCGATCCTCATTTCCCGCGTAATTATTTTCAGACGGGAAAACTGTACTCCGAGATTTTGCCCAACCAGCATGTGCAAAACTTTATTCAACGCACGAATATTCAACTACACGCTTTTTAGAGACGCGTCTTGTGTAAAATTAAATTCTTGCGGAATGTATGACTTGAATTAAAGATTATCTTTTGCAGAGTTCTTTAGTCACGCCCGCTCTGATGTTAATTAAACGCGGCGTTGTATAATTCGGCATGAGAAACGTACGAAACACGAGTGGTTTCGTCGTCTCTGGGTCTCCCAGTGCATTTCACATTCACGCATGGCGGACTTTCGCATGAAGAACGTTACCTACCCCGTTACGTTAACGTCAGAGGGATTCCCTCTTTATCTTTTTTCTTCCTTTTTTTTTACGTAACGTCGATTGCGAGCGGATATGATCGGCCGGTGTTCCTCGTGTGTAGAACGCTTCGAGACACGTGGCAACCGTTCTAATAACCTCGGAGAGACCCCGGACCCAGAGAGACAACGTAAAATAATATGGATAACCCATAAAAAACATCCGAGTTTTCGTCTCAAGAGCTCCAACGCGAACTCGCCTTACGACGTCTCACGCTAATTACGTGAATCAGCCGTGAATGAGGATGTTAATCGATTACGACGTCGCGGCGGTGACAGCGGTCAGAGGGCGAGACAGACAAAATGAGAGGAGAAAGAGAAAGACAGGTCAGCAGAGGACAGAGATACACTCGATTATGCTATATCAGCTTTTTGCGGCCGGCGTAACTTTCCTTTCCCGGCTCGTTACGTGGACGATTCCGCGGTGGGAAGAAAATAGAAAAATCCGGCAGCAAATCTCACGCGCGCGCCAGCTAGCTGACTCGCTCGCTCGCTGGCTGGCGCGCGTAAGGATTACGGCGATCGATAAGGAGCGTGTAACTTTCTTCCCACGAAGCGGCGGACCCGGGTGAATTCGATTGCGATTACACGGCGCGAGTGTAATGGCACTCCGCGACTTTCTTCGGCCGGGCCGCGCGCGAAGCTGAACTCTCGGCTCGGCTCGGCTCAGGCCGCGGCTCTCTCGCTGTTATACCATTAATACCGCGCTCTTCTCGCTTCATTAAGATTTCCTCCGGACGGAGGCTGACGCATCGTTCGCGCTCGCGTTCCCGGACTGCTGACGTCCGTTGCGCCGCGCGTCTCGCATAAATATCGTTGTATTGACATTAATGTTAACGCCACTCGCGGCCGCGACCGCAGGTGTCTCGAGCGTCCGCTCCGCAATCGCGTGCCGGCCGATTCGTCCTGCTACAAATTTAGAAAGCTCGTGTATTGCGAGATTTTTTCCCGCGACGGGGAATTCGGTCGGTATGTCGGTCACATAAGAGTATCCACTCGTTTTTGTACGGAAACATTCGCCGGTAACACAACGATAATAACTGGTATAATATAATGTGTAACGCAGCACCAACACTGCTATGAGGAAGCGATAAACAATTGACTTGCGAGCCGTTACGTCGGAGATGTAACGAACGGATTTTGCTCGAAGCGTCAAGGGGACGCTATACTTGAAAACTTGACTGACGCTGACGATGTTTCGGGAAAATTTACGTCGAATTGTTTGCACAGATGCTTTTGCACAGTGAGATTACGTGCAAAAATGAATGGAGCATTGCTCAATTTGTGATGGAGACATATCTCGAGACTGTTAGTTAGCGTAAATATGTGCTTGATAAGAAACTTTTCTAATTTCTTTCCTATATTTTCTAAACATGTGTTTTTTTGCACAAGAAAATCTCAAAGAATGCAGTTTTAGGAAGAATTCACACCTTAGCGGAAAGATAGAAACCAATTAGAACTCGCGTTGGTAGAAAATCAAAAACTGTCAACTATCGGAACTAGCTTTTCTGCTTTCTGTTTTTCCGCCCTAAGGTGTGAATTTTCTCTTACAACTGAATTGATACGTTTGAAAACATATGAAAAGTTTATAGAGAGATTTCTGTATATACGTGGTTATGTTTCCCGTTAAATGTGGTAAAATCATAGTCTTACAGAAATAGACTGTATATTCCTATTGGAGGGCTGACTCGAAGGTATCACTCAGACAAAGCCTTAGAGAACAAGTTGCTTGTCTAATTGTCTGGTTAGCCGGAACAACAAAAGAAGAACGAAGGAGGAAAAACAATCATATGATCAATACATCCTCGTTCTTTCACTATGATTCAATCTCTCGTTTATTTGCCCTACATTGCCCCCTTTTGCAGTCCTGTATAGTCCTGATAAAGAAAGTATTTTATTTGACATGTGTCTCTGTACTTTACTCTGGACTTCAGCCGATTCATAAAAATGTGCAGTCTATAATGTCTATAGGTAAAACGAAACACACAGCACACATTTATGTAAGATCTATATAATGTACACTAAAAGAAAATATAAATATCTAAGAAATAAATAATATTTATATATTCCTCGCGTGTTTACTTACATAATACTAACATATATGTTAACATAAAAATGTATCAAATAAGAAGATATACATTTGCTTAAAACTTTAACCTGTTATGCAAACAACTGCTTATCCTATACTTAAATATAAAATAATTTAAATTTAAGTTATTAGTAACCAGATATTTTTTATTTTTTAGATATTTTTTTCTCTTAATAAGAAATAGGAAAAAAATAGTGTAATCGTATTTGTGCTGGCATAATATTTCCACAATTTTCTCTACGTAATCGGTAGTTTTTCCAGTCATTCACTTTGAGGAATTTCTTTAATAATCGGCGATCCGCGAGAAGTCTTTTCGAAGACAGTGTCGGAACAATCACGTAATTTATTTACATTCTAGAACGAATGAAAAACTGGCGTTATATCATACCATATGTCGAAATAACGAACGCTATCAGGACGGAGGTAATTAGACGGTAGCGGTGAGGTCGATCTTGTCTCGCGATCTCGCGGCATACATAATTTCAGTTTCTTCTTGCAAGAATTACATTGAAACGAAAAAGACGGCGATAAAAATGTTATAAGAAGGAAATAAGTATCGCGAGGTTTTGCATAAATCTCTCATGCGATTCCGCTGTCTAACTGATCGGCTTCTAAAAAAAAATCGACTGACGTTTGCGGCCGAGACGAAAAAAGGCAACTCGCGCGCCATACTCATTTTAACACCGTCCTATGGTATTCGTAAGGTCAGCCGCATGACGTCAGCTACGAGGTACATTGTGCTTCGAATAATTAATTCGTCATTAATACCTTGCGCGGGATCGTTCTACGTTCGACGCCGCACGCGAGCCTCAGTATGCCACGAAGATACCATGAATGAGCTTTCCGTTTCTGAAGTCGGCTTTCGAGAACAGTCGAAATTGTAGCCCTACTTTCGGGCCTGAACTTTCTAACGTCTGTATATTCTAAAGGAGCAGTGTGTATTTAATACACATCTGAAGTAAAGAAACTGAAGTACTACTTGGCGCCTGTAAATGGCAGGGTACGCACAAAGGGCCACTTGTTCTCCTGTAATCAGGTTTTAAAGAGACAAAACTAGTAGGTCGAACAGAATCAAAAGAGGTGAGACTTTAGAGTACCAAAGCAGATGTGAAATGGAACACTGAAGTCGGAAGCAGGATCGAGAAATTTTCGATTCGGGGTAGCTAATCGCCCACTTCGTCGCGATCTCCACGAGCGAGTTCTCCTTTCGTTCGCGTTGATCCGTTCGCCAGTTGTTTTTTTATCGCGTCATAGAATTCTTTAGCACGTTCCCTCGCAATTAATATTCATCTTGATAACCGAACCGGTCTCTCCGAAGAAAATCGCCGTTGCGATCACTGCGCGACATGGAAAAGTTTGCCCCCCTCTTCAAAGAAACGGCCTTCTCGGGATGGAATTCGGAAAGAAACAACCTCGTGGAGAGAGAATGTGTCCTTCGGGCGAATTCGTCGATAATCAAATGCGGCCTCGACGAAAGTATCGGTTCATACCGCCGTGTGTCTAATGTTGCGCGTATGGCATGTACTGAGGACACGTTGACATCACGTGATTTTTACGCGCCAAATGTCGTTACTAGAAAGAAGAAGAGTAAAAATGCTATAAAGAATATATCGGATGTGTACAATCCAATCGTAGATAAAATCTCTCAGATGTACACTTTAAAAGTATATTTCGTCATTAAGGATTAAGCGTCGCGAGTCGAAATGTTAGTCCTACTTCCGACGTGAACTTTCTAATATCTGTATATTATAAAGGATCAGTGTACGTTTAATACAACTAAAGTCCTACTAAGTGCCTCTAAAACGTACAGAATGCCACTTGTAGATTCTAAAGAGAATCTCTCCGACGAAGGTAATATACTAAATCGAATTAAAAGAGGTTAACAGGCTTTAGAGTTTCAGAGTAGACGTTAAATAGAATATTGAGGTTGAAAGTAATATCAAAATTTCGACTCGGGATAACGTGTATTATATTCGTAAACAATAATTAACGTTGGCTCTTATTAGCTCTTATTATTTAGCATTAATTTTATTATTAAAAATGGCTCTTGAGGTGTAAATCATAGAAACATCAGTACCTACTAAAGCCGACTGCAAAATACTTATGCGAAATTTTTAATGTTTGACAGTGTATTATTACAATGTATTATTAGTGTTATATATTTTTCTAGTGTGTATTATATACCAGACAGTGTATTAAAATTTGGCACGAATATCTTGTAATCGACTTTAACCAGATGCTCGCGTTCCTAAGACTGTTTAGTATTTTCTGGAAAGAAGAATAAGAAGAGAACTGAGAACTGAGAAAAGAACCCATCACGCGACGTCGATAATCAGTAATTCACTTTGCAAGTCCTCCTCGGACGCAATATCGTAACTCAATCGCAATATCGCTAAGTGGTCTCCGAAGTAGTCGCTATTCTGCCGCACTTGTACACGGTATTAGAGTTTGACGCGCGTTATTCCAGGCGTCCCCCCGTGCGAAACGCGCGAGATTGCAACTTGACGTCGAGTGTCGAGAACAAGGTGTGCACAACGTTGCAAACGGCATTCGCTCAGTCTCGTGCGACTCAGATCCGTCACGCGAAGACATCCTTTCTCCTGCAGAATGCTATTACACGGAGACGAGGTCGTCTATTGCGTATGCAGTAGGTCGCGCGCGTACTCGCAGTCGCGACCACCGCGACTTCGCGTACACCTCTGTTTTGGAGCAGTCATGGCTTTCGAGTAAGACCGATCGTGCGAAAACACGCGGGATCGCACTTCATTTATCGCGTGTCTCTCCCCTGGGAAATGACGCAGGAAAATCCGCGGGGAAATTTGCATTATTGCGGCACCGTGTCCGCTGGGTGTCGTTGGAAAATGCGAAAGCTCGAGCTCGAAAGTCCTCCTGAGACGACTTAGCGTGCTATCTTCCGCACAAAGTCTCACTTTTACACGAAGAGAATAATGTAGGTTCTTTTCA
Source organism: Odontomachus brunneus (assembly GCF_010583005.1). Taxonomy (NCBI): domain Eukaryota; kingdom Metazoa; phylum Arthropoda; class Insecta; order Hymenoptera; family Formicidae; genus Odontomachus; species Odontomachus brunneus. Next base: position 1,542,361 of record NW_022639497.1, read on the forward strand.
ATTGTACCGTGCTATTTTCAATTGCTTTTCAATTGTACGGTGCACGGAGAAAAAATATCTGAAAAACGAAACATATTTATTCGTCGGGTATTGATAACTCGAGTCAAAATTCTAATCCAATTTTCGATCTCAATAGTCCACTTGACTCTTACTTTGGTACTCCGAAGCCTACTTTTGATTCTATATGATCTACTAGCCAAAAGGTCCTTTTTGAAATCTACACTAAGAAAAAAATATTTAAAAATTGGCAAATATTTCTTAGGTGAGTACCATTAATATATTTACTTAAATCAAAATTTATTTAAGCCGAGTAATGTTTATTCGGTTTAAGTGAACAATATTCGGTTTAAATGAAGAGAATTTTTATTTAAATGAATATATTAATGGCACCCACCTAAAAAATATTTGTTAATATTTTTTTCTCAATGTAGAATACTTCTATTCAGAGTCAGGACACTGTTTGCCATTTATAGCGGGTGCACTGTTAAATATTGGAGGGTCAAATTTAAACCAATTTCTTGAGTTAAATAATATTTAGTTATTTTTAACTATCATGTGTGTCAAAATTTACTATTTTAACACAAAACATGTGTTTAAAAAAACAACTGCATCTAATCAACCCATTTAAAACAATATTAAGTCATTTTTTACTAAAAACAAAGGTTACATTAACATGCACATAATAAAAAATAAACTAAATTTTAGTCAAATTTAATACATTTCTTAAGTTAAATTATTTAACACCATTACATTAGTTAAATTAACGACATATTTAGTAGGAGCAGTGGCGACTTATAGGAATGGTTAAAAATAACTCAAATTGAGTATAATTTGACACTACGGTTTTAACAGTGTAGAATCTGTTTGGGGCTGTTTTTGGAGTTACTTTTAGATACTTGCTTTCGTGCAGAATTCCGTCCACAATAATGTCAGGAACGTGCCCCATCCAGCGTTTAGTACGACGTACATATCTACTATCATTGTCTCTACCCGCGTTCGCCATCGATCGATAATTACGCACGACGCAATATCCGATGTCTCGAAGCAGATCGTGCAATTTGATGGGCTACGCCTATGCGATTCTCGTGCGTTCCTCGTCCATCCGCTCGTTTCTGCTTCTCCTTCTCGCGATTGAAGTTCTCGAAGATGTTTCGAAACGTCGCGACTTCGCGCGATGAACTTCGCGCATCATGGCTTCGCGCTAGCATTCGACGGGAAAAGGAGGACTTTGATAGGCGGCACTTGTGCTATTAGGTTTGTTCGTTTTCGAACAACTTCTAAACTAGCTCACACTAGTGCAATAAATTAAAACAATAAGTTAGTGCAATCAATTAGTGCAATAAGTCAAAGTGAAAGAAGGTATACTTAGATTCGCTCCATTCGCTCTCAAAGAATTTCTGCACTAGTGCAATAAATTAAAGTGAAACAAGTACACTTTCTTTCACTCTAACTTATCGCACTGGTGTGTACTAGAGTCACTCTAATCAGAGTTTGGCCTAAACACAGCTGGTGGCTTGAATTGTATGCTTTCAGAGGGAAACAAGTGCGAAAAGCGATTTCCCTCTAACGTTTTCCCTTTCTTTTCTTCTTTGATCTTCTCCGACGCAGAGAAATCTGTAAAAATTTCATGAGACGACACATCGTGTAAGATAGAATTACACATTATTATCTATATCATCAAAGGCCCTTTGGTAAGGGAATAACTTTGGTCCGCTATGTTTCGTCAAATCCCGCACAGTATCCAATCACCCTACGCCTATGTCAGTAGGTTAGGTTAGGTTAAGAAAAGATAGACAGAGAGATTGAAAATATGTATCTCTTTCTCGCAGGATCTTGACAAAACCGCGTGTCGTGGCCAAACTCTGATTAGAGTGACTCCAGTGTGTACTAATTCAGAAGTTTTTTGGAAACAGACTTCTTGTTTCACTCTAAGTCGTTGCACTAGTGCAAAAGTTCTTCACAATCAAACAGGCCTATTAATATCCCCTTCTCGTCTCCCTTCTCCTTTCCCCCGGAGCTGTTTCGCGGGAATGACTTCGCTGCTCCTACCTGCCGAACATCGCAAAGTAGGACCGTCTGCCGCGAAGGCCGTGGTCTCGCCGTATCTCATTCTACGTGACTAAAAGGCTTAATGGCTTTTTGCCGCACGATCGGCCGCACGAGCGGCGCATAAAGCCGGTGTCGCAAGATTCCGCTATTGAGCGTCGATTTTTACGCTTACTCGTCGGTTTTCGCGCACAAGCTGGCCACGCCGGTCGCTGAGAATGCGATCCGGGCTCGCGAATTCAGAGCGCACTTGCGTAAATGCGGTTTAGTAATCGACTTTCTGAGATAGCAGGTTTACGCGGAAGTTGGGCTCGACATGCGGCTTTATAATAATATCAGCTCCGTGAGGTTTCGATTTTACGTACGTACGGTTTAGGATCGTTTGGGCGATTATCTGGAACTAAATATATTTTAATTGCATCATTAATCACGTCGAGCAGTCACTCCGAGCAGTCCACAATTTCACGAGAAAAAGAGAAAGGTAAATATATTATAATAAAATATAATTATTATAAAAATATTATTATAAAAAAATAAGATCATAATTATTCGAGGAAAATTATATAATGAGATCATAATTATTAAAGTTACAATCAGATTATAATTATTATATAATTATAATGTAATTATCATTTTCTCCCTCTCTCCTTTTCTCTTTTTGTCTCTTTCTTTCTCTGTGGATTGATCAGAATATTCAACGTGATTAATGATGTCATTAAAACATATTTAGGTTCGGATAATTGCCGATGATCTTACGTCGTACGTATGTAAAGACGAAATCTCGAATGAAACAGACATTATTATAATTATACTATAACAGTAATTACATTATATAATTATATTATAATTATAATTACATTATAATTCTGAAAGACGACAAGGCGTATTTGCGGTTCATATGATGAGCCTTCGCTATCATAGAGTTTCCAGTCTATTTCTAGAGTTTTAATTTATATGTCAGCGAAGCGAGGAATGTGGCAAATCGTGTTAGTCAGACTGCGTATGTCAAGCTTGCCTTAGGTTCACGTCGCAGCTGGTCATTTGTGGTATTCTTTGTTCTACCCGTGTAATGCGCGAAGTCATACCTAGCTGTACATCGCGCCGTACCATTCATGAAGTTAGCCGGCGCTCCGCGGGAAATGGAGGTCAAGTACTCGAAAACATGGTCGCGGTCGTAACGCAGCTAAATAGGAGAAATTTCCTCGCTCGAGTTTACGCGGTAGAGAGCAAACACTGGTAGCTTGAATTGTATGCTTTCAGAGGGAAACAAGTGCGAAAAGCGATTTCCCTCTAACGTTTTCCCTTTCTTTTTTTCTTTGATCTTCTTCGACGCAGAGAGATCTGTACAAATTTCATGAGACGACATATCGTGTAAGACAGAGTTACATATTATTATCTATATCATCAAAATCTTATAGTTTACGTACATTTTACACTTGCCGATATGACATCAGTATCTGCGTTTCGTTTCGGTGTCCAAATGGGGACGCGATCGTCTCTCGAGGATCGAGCAATGCGAATTGAATTTCACGAGCCGCGGTTATATTCCATGCGAGTAACGCGGTGTTAAACGTTTTGCCTTATCGGGTTATACGATGCGCAATACTTGTACGGTTAACTCACGTCCAGTTCCGTTGTTTTTGCGACAAAAGGGAGAGGGAGAAGGGTGGTGTGAAAATCGCTCCCTGCGGGAGCGTGAAATAAATACGCGCGTGGAAAGCAGGAAAAGAAAAGTCGGAACAGCCGTTTCTTCCGCGAGGCGACGGCGGACGGCACCTGGACGTTCTGTTAGAAAGCGAGCCGACTCGAGCCGTCGATGCACCGACGATGCACCGACGATGCACGCACGTCGACGCACCGGCCGATGGCTTTCTTCCGCTTGCGTGCCGCACGGGCGTGATTTCGTAATCTCGCGACTTCGAGAACGGAGGAACGCGATCGATGAAACGTATCGATGGGACAGACGCCGGCCAACGGGGCCCTACGCGGACCCCACGATACCGCGGTGAAAGCGAGCGCCGATTGGCGATGCACGGCGAATCTCGAATCGTGACGGTCGCGTGCGTTATCGCGATGCGCGCCCCGAGATATGTAATAACGCGCACGAGAGATCGCCGCGGGCAGAAGTGCGTTTTCACCTGTAACTGAAGTCTGTGCTTCTCCTCGACTTCAGTACGGAGTGAGGGGTTAAAATCGGCGGATTTCGAGATTAGATTCTCATGGGAAAAGAGAAGGACGAGACGTGTGTTGGTCCACCTCGGCATAGTCTCAATGAAAAATTGACAGATTAGCTAATCCGCGTAATTTTGCGCAACGGCAGACCTCACTGCGAAAATGTTATTTGCAATGTCACGTGAACGTCAACACGGCAATTTTCGATCCGATCGCGGCCACTCGAAATTCGCTGTTTGTTCAATGAGGTGAAGGTCTGCGACATGACTTCATGCTGGGACTGGTTTTGACATAGAAGGAATTTACGAAAGCTCAATTCTCTTCGGTAAGTTCGACATGTATGAAACGGAGAATAACGTGTTTTATATATGAATATCATATATATATATATATATATATATATATATATATATATATATATATATATATATATATATATATATATATAT
>NW_022639497.1:1547749-1549559 GCF_010583005.1 Odontomachus brunneus
ATATATATATATATATATATATGGATATATATATAAATATATTATATATATGGACATATATAGATATATCAAAGATATGATAATGTAGATTTATATATATGTATATATCATAACTTTTATTAGTGATAAAATTTTTCAATATACATGACAGAGTAATGTCTCAGATAAATAGGCAAGAATTAAAAGAGGATGAAAAAGAAATTTGTTCCATAGATAAAAAAGAAGCTATAAGTAAAATAAATAAAAAATATTTCTGTGTAGAGATTTGAGAAAAGAAACATACGTAAGAATATGATTTAAACGGTTATATCGAAAATATAAAGTATAAATGGGAAGTCAAATATAGATAAGATAATGACAATCTAGAAAATACATTTTGAACGTCGAAAAAGTATCTCTCACGTTTATCATATAAAATATCCTCACAAACGAGCCTTTTATGGCGCTACCGGCTTTGCACATGGAGCTTTCTTCGGCGCGGAATAATTATGCAAAATTACGACCGCTCTTACCATCTCATCCTCCCTGCTTCTCTCTTTCTCTCTCTTTCTTCCGTGAGTCGAGTCTTCAATTCGCGATTCAGATAGTGATTTAGCATTATTCTTTACGATTTAACTAGTCGCGGACGTTAACTCCCCGCGAATAAGCGCGTTCGCGCTCGACAATGCGTTTAGCGCAGCGCAGAGCCGCGTAAATGCGCGCACGCAGTATAAATAATAACGCACAGCGCACAGCGAATGCCGAAGGATAAATATTTACGAGAAAGGCGCAAAGTGCCTGCGACCGGTTTATGCCGCTCGGCGATTGTCTCGCTTTGCGAAACGGGCTTATAACGACGGCGCATAAAATTATTCACGATGCAGCAGCCGCGCGCGACCGCCTTCCAAAAAGGAAGACGACCATTCAAGGAGACGGCCTAAAGGTTTCCAAAACCGGTCGACCTTGTGGCTTTGATCGCGCCACGGCTCCCACTAATCAATCATCGGTTATTGACCTCGGCCGAAGGCTCTGACGTAATTGATCGCGTCGAAAATGACCACATTAGCTGTCGACCAGGCACGTCACGTCACGTCACATCACGTTGTTTGACAACCTGCCGCGAATACGTGAATTTAAAAGAAGCGATGGGAAAGGGTCGCGAGGTGACCACTGTCGGCGGGAATTTCGTAATGAAGCCGCACGAAGGACGGTACATAAGGAAAACGCGAAAGATCGAGCGCGAATTTGTCCTCCGAAGTTGCCATCTAAAGGATTTTAACCGAAATGCATATTCATAACTGGTCCAGTTATAAGTGTAGCGTTGCAATAACCAGCAAAATCTCGCTAGGAATGATCAGTGAACAGTGGCGATTGTTCCCATTATTGATGCAGCGTTTGCAAAATCATATGTCACTGCACGCAAGGCGCAGGGTAGCCGTTAATTCCATTGCCGCGAACGCAGAAAGTTGGACAATGTACACTCACGGGCAGATAGTTGTGTCCGCTATTTGTTGTGTGAGTTTCGAAACGCATCTGTCTTGTCCAACGGGAATTCTCCCATTGGAAAGCGAACTTTTCCGTTGGATAAGACGATACTTTCCAGAATTCAATATTTCTCCAGCTTTACAAAAATATACTATAAAATAAAAGATATAATTTTAACGCAATTTTTATCACAATATTTTCTCCATATATATCGAATTTACGCACTAGATTTTGTAGTGAAATCTTATCTTTACTAGCCAAATTTAATATAATATATAATGGAAAAGTATATATATATATATATATATATATATATATATATATATATATATATCAATTATCAATG
>NW_022639497.1:1550531-1574792 GCF_010583005.1 Odontomachus brunneus
ATATATATATATATATATATATATATATATATATATATATATATATATATATCAATTATCAATGAAATAATATTTCTTTTATTGATTCAAATAAATAAACATCTTCACTGATCTGTTTTAAGTAAACGAGAACGAGAGAGAATTAGAAATATAGAGATATATATAATTATATATATATATATATATAAATTATCAATTATCAATGAAATAATATTTCTTTTATTGATTCGAATAAATAAACATCTTCACTGATTTGTTTTAAGTAAATGAGAACGAGAGAGAATCAGAAATATAGAAATATAGAAATATAGAAATATATAAATATAGAAATATAGAAATATATATACGAGAAATATAATCTTTGTTTCGAGATGAGATAATTATCTTACATGAAATTAAATCCCTGTTAATGCTTTATCTTTCTTGCGTTCGTTCGACAAAAGAAGCGATTGCGAGATATTGATTCTTTTTTCTTGAGATCACGTCTCGAGATTATCGAATTTCTCTCCTTATCCAATACTCTCGTGTAAAAGTCACTTCACCAGAAACATTTTAATTAGCATCTCAATATAGCAGGATTCGTGGTCGTAACTGTTGAGAGTGACTCGTCCTTGACAACGTCTATCGGTTTTTCCTCAGGGGCGGCCGTGGCGAGTGGAGTCCTATTAATTATAGTGGCCATCGTTTTGGCGATACTATTCCCCAATCTCATCGATCTGGTTTTGGACAAGGAACTCGTCATACGGGAAGGCGGTCGCACGTACAAGTGGTGGAAGGACCCGCCGGTGGTGCCTCGTATGCAGGTTTACATTTACAATGTGACGAACGCCGATGAGTTCTTGAACAATGGCGAGAAGCCCGCGCTGCAAGAGCTGGGCCCCTACGTTTACACGCAGCGCTGGGAAAAGACGGACATCAAATTCAACGACAATGGAACCGTTACCTATAAGGTCAAGAAAACGTTCGTCTACGCACCGGTAAGTTCTCGCCGGCGATTTACGACGCTAGTGAGTCGCGACATTAGCGATTCAGGTCTTAACCGTTTGGCGAACCTACCACGGTATCATTCCTGAAATACAGTACTTTCTAGGATAGAGAGTCTCGTCTTAACACGCATGTCCTCGTATTAACATGTTCGAGTGTAATTCAAACAGTGGGAACGCAACTTATCGCTTCTTGATTTCCTTTTAGTTTACACACACAGAGAGAATTTTATAGTAGAAATTACCGCGGAATCTTATAATCGAAGAGCAGATCGACATTTTGTAGTAATCTATTATTGTCTTCTTACTTTTCATGCATACTATTTATAGTTTTGGAACTAAAACGTGTTATTAAAAATTTGTTACATTTCTAGCGAAATTTCTAGAGACCTTACTGACATTCTATTCCCATATTATTAAAAAAGCATTTCAATAAAATTGAAAAGAATTTATATGAAAATAAACTATGATATATTCTCTTCGTGTTAGATGTTAACGTCTCGATGACTGCATTCAACGTAGGAAAGCTTTCATCTGCCGATGGCAAATTTCGAGTTTCAGTCATATCTAAAGAGACGAATATAAAAACGTCGACTTATTTCTTTATAGCTTCTACACGGTGAAAATGTTGTGCAGCTTCTTCTGTATATAAATTCTTTTTAATTTTACTATATGTTTTATTAATTTTTATAGTAATTTAATAATAAATTTCAGTTCTAAAAATATAAATAGTACACATAAAAACGGGAAGATAATAAGATAAAAAAATATTTTGATTATAAAATTCTAGCAACTTTTCCAATAAAATTCTACCTGTGTATAAATTCCAACTATTGATTTTTTTATTATTGACATATGCATCTTATGCAATATTCATTCATGACAGCTGCCGCCAAGTTATCAAGACATCGATTCGCTAAGCTTATATTTAGTCGCGAATCTGTATTTACAAACTATACATTGTTTCTTATATCGCAAATAAAAAGGACTAGAAGGTTGCTGGATTTTTGCGCAAACACTGCCAAGGCATGTTTCCAAGTAAAAAAAGCACAACTATTTGTAGATAAGACGTCCGATTGTCATTCGAGACGATGCGCGTTTCTTGGTCGCTCAGGATGTATCGCGCGTAATCGTTAGTTTGCCGAGAAACGCGAACACCCGGAATATCGACTGGTTACTGAGAAAAAGAAAAAAAAAAAAAACAGCGAGAATCTGTGTCGCGCTGAATGATAATCGCTTCACACTGTCTGAATCAGTCATAGATGCATTCTTTCTGCGCGCGACTTGGCTGCGCGAGCTATTCTTGTGCGCGCATCGAAATCACCGCGAGCTGACTTTCTACGTGCATCAGAGAAACGCTCGCAACGGAGTGAACTAACGTAGACTCATGGAGCGAGAGAGAAAACACACGCGTACCGTTCGGAATATTTATAAGTCTGCGGAAGTTGAATATTGCAACTTACGTCAAGTTTTTACTTGCCATCATATGATTAATGCTTGAAATTTCCTTTGACTACATTCTTGTCCGACATAAGAGTTGTGACTCTTCAAGTTTGAACCTTTTAAATTTCTTATTTATACATTATTTTAACACTGTAAATTAATATTTACCACTCAAATATCGTTTTATTGTGCTCCAAGCAAATTAAATAAATTAAATTACTGCTCTCTTAAATATCTTTTTATTAACCTCTAGGTAAATTAGTTTATTGCTTTTACTTTCGACGTGAGAGACTAGTTTCATTTTATATTAAGTGGTAAACTTAGTTCCTGCGGTTTTTCCCATTTTCCCTCCTTTTGAATTTTTCCCATTGCATGTAGACGTTTGGAAACAACCATCGGAGTAACATTTAATGCTGCAGACAATTCTTGGAGCGTTTGAGTAGAGTTTTCGTTCAATAATGCCTGCAAATCGGTGTCTTCAAACTTTTTCGGTTGGCCTGAGCGTTCTTTATCATTGACATCAAAATCACCACTCTTAAATCGCTGAAACCATACTTGGCATGTTCTTTCCGATGGAGCATAATTGCCATAAGCTTCGAAAAGCAATTTATGAGCTGCAGCTGCAGTTTTTTTCAAGTCAAAGTAATGAAGCAGCACATGTCGAAAAAACAACTTATCACGTTCCATATTTAATCAAAAGAAAAAATAGCACTGCTCGCTTAAATGAATCTCTTCGCACTGAATTTTATTGACAAATGTCTAACCTCTAAAATGCAGCCAGTTTCAGATGTCAAAATAAATTACACCTACAACTAACGTCATCTAACTGTGAGCCGCAGGAACTAAGTTTACCACCTAATATTTCATATTTCTGTTTTATATTTCTATGATTTTTATAGAATTTTCTTCCGCGTCTTACTCTCTAGATTACTTTTTATTGTTATACCTTTACGTGTTGATTATTAATTCATATATCTTCCTGTTTCTTCTTCCTTTCGAACGGACCCATTCGTCGTGCACTCATCCTCTATTTTAAGCCTCTCATTATTCAAGTCGACTCAATGACTCAACTCGGGCTCGTCTTTTTCTCACTGCGAAATTTCAGGAGCTGTCAGCCGGCTCCGAGGAGGACTTGGTGGTCGTGCCGAACGTTCCCATGTTGTCGGCTACCAGCCAGTCAAAGCACGCTGCCCGATTCCTGCGTTTGGCCATGGCGTCAATTATGGACATCCTGAAGATCAAGCCATTCGTCGAAGTATCAGTTGGTCAGTTACTCTGGGGTTATGAGGATCCTCTGCTGAAATTGGCCAAGGACGTAGTGCCTAAGGAGCAAAAACTGCCGTACGACCAATTTGGTCTGCTGTACGGCAAAAACTCCACCATGCCGGACCTCTACACGATATTCACGGGCGCAAGTGATATCACCAAGTTCGGAATGTTGGACAGGTGGAACGGTAAGGACACCTTAGGCCACTGGACCACGCAGGAGTGCGACTCCGTGATGGGCACCGACGGCAGTATATTCCCGCCTCACATCACTAAGCAGACCATACTGAAGATCTTCGACAAGGACCTCTGCAGAACGTTACCGTTAGTCTTTGAGGTATACTTTATCAATTATATATTTTCATAGTCACATTTTCATTGTTTCCTCGACATAATTATTACGTGTCGTGTGCTTTTAATATTGATATAATATTTTTTGTTTTTTTAATATAATAATTTGTGTTTTTAATATAATAATGATTATTATATAATTTTAATAATTTATATATATTTTGCCGAAATATATATCGAGCTCTAAGTAGCTTTTTGTTTTCTGATAGTGACCTCATGATGCAAATCTAATCGCAAGAAAATTAATTAATAATGGTAATTTTTCGGAATCTATCTATCATTTCATTTACCAAACGTAAATAACATGAGTTTTTATAGAACATTATAGAGTTATTTATAGAACATTACGTGGATAACTACACTGAACAAAAAATTGATGCTATAACCAATTTTTTTATTGACTTCATAAAAATGTTCTGTCGCAATCATTTACATTTATGAGGCAATGAATTGGTAGCCAGAAAAAAGTGCTAAAGTCATATTTTACTATTTTTGTTTGACACAATCATTCTTTTTTACCATGTACGTAGATAAATACGTTTCACGCGCAATAAAATAAAATCTACTTAATATTAATATTAAAAGGCAAAATCCATGTTATATAAGTAGGAAAAAGAAAAATATTGAGATAAATTTGGAATAATAATCATAACCTACTATGACATCTTTTAAAAAATTATGCTTCCTTATTACTTCTACTCAGCCTTGGTATCGTGTATCGAATCTATATTAAAATATTTACTGTGTGCTTTCAGACACATTTTATCCTATAACTCCTTTTCTTTCTTTCCTTTTTGGATTTTCAAATCCTATTAAAACGTTCAACATTAAAAATCAGTAAAAAATAACAAATAAGATGGTATTACCTCATTTATTCATTTATTTCCAAACTCTAATATTTAATATGGAGGAAGTAGTTTGACGGAATTTATGCGGGGTTAATGTAAAATCAGAATTCCAATTCGGGATTGAAGATTTTGTCCAGTGAAACTTCAGCATATTTTTAAATATATCGAATTTTGATACGATCGCCTTTAACAAATTCGAATATTTTTTCAGCGCGATGTGATAGGCGCGGGAGAGGTTCCTGGTTATAGATTCGCGCCTCCGGAGAACGTCTTCACCTCGGTGGAGAATCTACCCTCGCAGCAGTGCTACTGCCCAGCTGGGCCACCTTGTGCACCAGAAGGAACGTTCAACGTCTCTCTGTGCCAGTACGATTCGCCGGTTCTCATCACTTTCCCGCATTTCTACCTAGGTAAGTAGCACGCGATGGCGGTTTTTGAACGGCGTCGGAGCGATATTGATAAATCGTCCGCGCGAGAAAAAGACTACCTGCAATCTGGAGAGAGAGTAACACTCGCGGCAATTCGATTCCTCGGCCGCTGAATGCAGTGCGAGAAGAAGTGCGCAACGATTGAGCAAGGCTCGGGCGAATATTGCGCCTTCCAGCTGCCGTTGTTATTATTGTCGGGATCGATCGCGCGAGTTCTCTTAATCGTGACGCGATACATATCATCCGATTCTTTTGACGTAACGTCGCCGTGACTCAACGCGCTCAACGTTTGAGCCGATCGCCCCGTCCCGGTTTCCGTCAAGCGGCGTCGCGTCGCGATCAATCTGGCGGCTCACGCGATTCCAAAAGTGTATCGCCTTACGCAATCGCGACGCATAATCCGCTCCGATTATTTCCACATTATTATTTCGCGCTACATAAAGCGCGTAGTCTGTGGGTTTCGTACAAAGACGTTCTCCCGGTGATTCGCGCCGCTCACGGCTCGCATCGCCACTTCCTGGATGCTGCTAACGAGAGAGTTTACCTGATGCCTCGCCGTCTCGCTGTTCTTTACGTAGAAAAGGCAACCAACTGACCGACCGACCGATCTATCGGCAGGTTTCGCGAAGATCGTCCGAGTGCGTGCCGGTTTCGTAAGCGAAATCTACCTGTCACGCCACTTCCGGCTTTACGAGACTGTACAGTCGAGTCGGTTTTACCACGGGACTGATTTCTTTCTTCTCCTTGTAAGAACAATCTCTTTCTCTCTTTCTCTTCCTGTCATATCCGCCACGGATGCCGCAATTCTCCCACGAAATATTATACAGACTCTCTCGCTGCTTTGTTACTGCACGGATCTTCCGCGTCGCTTTTACTTTCGATCTCCGGATTTTAAGAGCCTCGCGATCTCTCGTCACACCGACGACGCGTGAGCAGGTAGTACACACGGAAAAATAACATTCTACTACTAAGAAATGCGATTATTCAGTTTACCTTCCTTCTTTTAAGTAATGGTTGTCTTCAAATATACTCACCACACATTTGAGAAAAGCTCGTGTGCTCAAAAGAAGAATTAATTTTTTTTACAAGAATATCATAAAACTTTGTTGAAAAAAAGAGTTAGCTCGACTCTATGTAGTAGTAAATCACAAATTTTTCTTTCAATTTAATATTTTTTGTTAAATTTAATTTAACATGAGTAAATTTAATATTCTTCATAGAAGGAGATGCAAAAATGATTAAAGATATATCTTTAATCAATTCGATGCTTATGACATGCACTGAGAAAAATATATTTGAATATTTATTCGCGGGATATAAAGTTTCTTTCTAAAGTGAAGTTTTTTTATGTAAATAAACTTTATATCCTACAAATTTTTAAGTTCTTTCCTGCACTTATGATAGATTTGCGAATATATAAACTTACTAAATACTCGAAACAAGTAACATTCACTTGAACGCAATATGTATTTTTCTGAATGTCCCCTGCTGGAGTAAAAAACGCATTAGGGCGAAGGTACTCGGTTCAGATGTAAGGCAAGACGCGCACAGGACGATTAAGTAGAAAATATAATGTAGTTGCGAATTTTCATCGCGCAAATTTGACGCCCGATGTCTCGTCGAGTACGTGAAAGGAACCGAGCATCTAAGTGTTACGTAAGTCCGTCAATTTTTTTCTGCAGTATGCGATTTCTTGCGCCGCGTGTATACTTTTTTGCAATGTATTCAGAGCGGATTAATTACCGACGATCAATGACAATTCGTTTCTGACGAAAAAGTCGGTGACGGTGATGTAGGAGTCAATCGCGACGTGAAGGCTCGTTAACATGAGAAAAGTTCGACGAAGATGAACAAGATCGATGAATTCCGCCTTGCCAACGTCATTGCTGTTGTATTTGCGCGTAGCTGTCGATGGTTCGCGTTTCGAAAGGCATTAAGAGCCTTAAGTGCGACTCTTAGACCGCTCAACCGGCGATTAAGCGCCACTTAACTGCGCCGCATTATGTCCGTATCACGAATTACCGTATAGAATGACTTTTGACACTATGAAATAACGTCATTATGTAAAGGCACGAGCGCAGCGTCTCGTTAAATTGGTCTCTTCTCTGTCTTCGTTTTTTCCTTACCCCTTTTTCTATTGCTCATTAGCCGCGTCAGGTAAAAATGTGACAGCGCAGGTACAAATCGCCGTTACGTCAAATTTGCGTAATAGTCGGAACGTTAAAAGTTAAATTCCCGGAACCGGGATGTAGAGGGAGAGACCGAGGGGGGAAATGAGAGATGTGTTACTTGGCGCAAAAAGCGCTGAATGTGAAGTTTGCAGTGCTCAATGCAGTTGACGCACTCCAATCCGAGTTGTTTTCGGTGAACATATGTCTCGCGCTATCGTTATCGTTTTGCGTAACATTATCATCTCGTTAAAAACGATCGCCACAAATACAATCTTATCGCAGTTATATTTGTCGAGCGCTCGTACGATCTCTTATGGTTGCCCAACAATTCACAATAATAATAACAGTACTGATTGGCAACAACAACAATAATAATAATAATAATCGAAAGTGATGCATAGAATAAATCGTAATTTCAAGAAAGTATACCCACACAAAAGGCGAGGTGGCAATGGATTAAAATCGTTAATCTATTAGGTCTGACTAGAGAATACGTAGAGGGGTATGGAATATCCGCGTAATTGGACATCAGAGCAGGTGAAATTTTAAAAAAGTTATCGAGGGCAAGTGGCATAGATGAGCAGCGGCGATAGTCCGGAAAGAGTTAAGCAATTTTTTGGAGCGTACTGAGTTGGACCGTGAGTTGAAACGTTTTACCGCGATGCAGGAGAAAGCAGTCTCGTACTTTAAAGCGCGATGAGAAGTGGGAAGGAAAGAGAGAGAGAGAGAAGATTGAAAATGAGTAGTGCAGGATTAAAGCGATATTCCAACTAAGATCTCTGAGTGATTCATAAGGCTCACTTACACAGAGAGTATGTTATATAGTAAAAGTTATTTAATTATGATTAATTTAGTATATTAATCATAATAATTAAATTGTAATTAATACTAATTATATCTTATATGTGCGCTACAAACGTTTTAAAAAATCAAGTACGATTAATGAGGCGCGATTTAAAAGACCAGTACGATTCCGGCAACTTTCCCCTAGACTTTAATGATTGTCTCTATTCCTGTGCACTACTAGAAACATAATAAAATTGAAAAGAATTTGAGTGTGAAAAAAGAGTTATAACAATCTCTACATGCAAAATTTTGTCGTGTTTGTCGCAAAGATAGAATTGAAAATTCCGAAGGATTAATAATTACGAATAAAATGAGCAAGAAGAAACTTTGACTCGATATATTTTTAGACATTTAACAAAAATTTTCTAACTTTTCCTTCAAATGCCGAAAATTCCTGCGAGAATTTAATAAAGAAACGATGATAATTTCTCGCGTCGACTTATCGTATGATAGTACACCCTTCGACGAAAATCAGTTTTGTCAATCCATTCCTTCGATTGTTTCTCGTTCATTTTGTTCCTCATTGGTACCGCTTTCTGCTCTTTACAGCTGATCCAGCCTTGAGAGAAGCTGTGACGGGTATATCGCCACCGCATCGCGAGAAGCACCAGCTCTACATCGACGTGCAACCGATAATGGGCACAGCTATGAGGGCGCGCGCACGGGTGCAGATAAATCTGGCGGTTAGCCAGGTGCGAGACATCAAGCAAGTCGCTTCGTTCCCCGACATCGTTTTCCCCATTATGTGGTTCGAGGATGTAAGTATAGCGCGCGAGCTCGTTGCCGCGCGTAATTGTTCGATCCGAGGGACGATTATCCTCGCTCCGCAAAGGCGCTCATCGATGTCTCTCTCTTCTATAAAGACGCCATGATGATAGCAATTATGTAATAATATATAATAATACGTGGAGCACTACGTGTCTTTCATTACGCGCGGTAGTGTTTGTTAAAGAAGCAATGCGTGGCAACGTGTCACACGCGAATAATTAACGACGAGTGCAATCGACATTCTTTCACAGCCGTTCTTTTTTTTTTATTTGTGTTTGCTTACCGCGTCGACTGAATATTTTTTATCGTAAATCATCGAGCCGATTTGAGCGACAACGATTACGCTGTCGACGATTACATGACGATTATGTGATGTGATTCTCGTGGTTTACAGAACTCTAACTTTTGTTGAGATTTTTTATCATGTATGAATCATCGCGTATTTCCCTCTAGATTATTACCTGCGACGCTCTGTGTTTACAACGTATCGAATAAATATAACGAGATTGTTATCACGCGTGTACTAAATTGCGGAGAGAACACAAACCAGACGCGAGGATACAAGGATGCCTCGGGAGCGAGGATGACCGCTTTTTCATGCTTAATAATCGCGTTGTTCACAACAAAAAAGGTGCGCCGCAAGAAAATTTGCCCGTGGCGATTCGCGTTCCCTCATTAGACTGACTAACGTTGCATAGATTTTAGTGATTATCCTAATGAGCAACGCCGATGTGAGTGAGACGCTCGTAGCGTGACGCTCATCGCTGCCACACGAATGCAATTTTTTGTTGTCTGCTTGCCTTTTTTCTTACATACGTGCGTTTATAAGTATGAGGAAACGCGAACTTTGTGCGCGAACTGGATGTTTCCATCCAACGATAATAAACACGATGAAAATGATAAAAAGGAGATGACAAGAGTCTTCGGAATGAAAAATCAAGCGGCTTACGACCACTGCATGTCGAGAGAAGCCTGTATAAATACTAAATCAGCAATTTTTTGCAGAAAAATTTCTTTGCGCGAATGAGATTGAATCATAGCTTCAAGGACTTCAAGATTCGCTCAAACTTAATATTATCTAGACATCCGTTTATGCGAATAACAGATAAATGTTTCAAATTCGTTTTATCCACATTTTCGAGTCATTCGAATTTTTCAAGATATTCGGATATCTCGGATTTTCCACGACTCGGATATATCTCGGATTTTCCAAATGGTCAAAGCGTCGGTTTCAGATTTGAATCTGGATCTAAATTCGCAGTAGACGCATTCGCGGCAACTTTGGGCCCATATCAATAATCATTACCTGAAATATTAATAGTCATTATTTGTCCTACTCAGATATGAATTTAGAATTAGATTTGAGTTTTTTACTTAAATCACCCGATACATGCGACATTACATTTGTAATCACGATTCAGCTCTCTGAAAGATTCACAATAAACTCTAAATTCAAATTTGAGTATCTCACCTGAGGAAAGTTTCAAATGACGAATGTTAATGCGGCTCTCTTCGAAAACTTGACAATCGATACGTGCACAATTCGACATAATAGCCTTAACATTTATTAAGTCTAATTACAATAAAATTTATCGGTTACATGCGATGTTTTTACATATTCATGCATCGCGACTGTTGATTATTCCAAGGAAGCGACGTTATCTTGAAACGACCTTAACACTGCATGAATATGTAGACATATTGCGCATTGTGCCAAGTAATTCGATCGCAACCAAGTCTAGTAAATGTTAAAATTATTATTGCCGGTTTATATGCATTCAGTACTGCACGGAAAAATCAATTCCGTTAATGTATCTGCATTTCTCGTTGGCTAGTAGGAATAGACGCCGGATAAAAAACTCGGTTGTAGGAACAGAGAGTTTCCTGTAGTTATCCTGGCGTTATCTCGATCAATTTTTTGTAAAAAATTTATCTACTCGGCCAATCGTCCTCAGTTGTTGTAATCAGGTTCTGATACAGCTGAATATTTGAACAAACATTTTCAGCTGCGATAACATATCATTTCACGTTATCAAATTTTTCGACTGAGGTAACTGAGAAGCAACTGGGGAGCGGGAGAAAGAGCAGAAACTTTTTATAAAAATTTTTCTGTTCCTACAACCGAGTTTTTCATCTGATTTTCAGATAACAGAATATTCATTTACACCAACGGAGGTGCTTTTTCCGTGTAAATCAATATAGTTTTCAACAGCAATTTAATTAATCCAATTACAGACTTGACTTAATTAATTGTATTCGAATTCGACGAAGTCGGATTTTGATTTTCATTCAAACCTAGATCCCGAGTCACTCAGATTATCCAAATTGTCTGAGTACTCTCTTAAAGTAAATCAGTGAATAGTCTTATAACTGATATAGAATTACTTATAACTGATATCAGTTATAAGTACAGCACTGTTTCAGTAGTCAATCAATGTATATTTACTGCTTTCAATGATGTTTCACTGATTCACTTTAAAAAAGTAGATTTTTCGGTTTTCACGTCGCTATCGATTTTGCATATCTGGAGAAACAAGCAAGTACATGGGACCTCTTTCGTGAGTAATCACCGTGGCTCGCGGTGACCTCTCTTTCTACTTAGCCATGTCTCTGACGACGGGATACCGCGTCGCGCTTACAAATCGTCATCGTGGTCGTTGCGGTCTTCGAGCCGGTCTCTTCCGTTCGGCGACAATGGCGAGGAACGTGCCTGTTGTTCTCGGCTTGCGCGAACGTGCGTTTGAATACCGTGCACGTAGCGCCGCATCGGACCGCGCATTTAGCTCATGATTCATATTTAATGGAACCTCTTCTCCGGCACGGCCGGAGACGCCGCTAATAAAGAGTTCGACGGCGTCCACGCGCGATACAACGTCCTCCGAACCCGGTTAGTCTCGGGTGTTTGTCCA
This sequence comes from Odontomachus brunneus, assembly GCF_010583005.1. Taxonomy (NCBI): domain Eukaryota; kingdom Metazoa; phylum Arthropoda; class Insecta; order Hymenoptera; family Formicidae; genus Odontomachus; species Odontomachus brunneus. The sequence continues at coordinate 1,562,545 of NW_022639497.1, forward strand.
CCACACGAAAGGCTAATACGCGAAATCTGGTTTGACCACGTCCGCTAATTCCAGACGCGAGAACGAGAAATCGATTTTTTCGTTTATTTTCGAGAGAAGCGCCCCGCTGATGTGGCGCGTTAAATTTGCCGCTGAGAGAGTCCCCGCCACTTAGCATTCCCGCGCGGCTCAAACGTTCTCCTATTAGAGCCTGATTTATGTCGCGGTATGTAGTGATATTTCATTGGTCTTATGATAATACGTCTCTACTTCTCCCGAATTTTCGCTCGGCGATTTATCCTTTGGGACATCAACGGAGATCTCCTCTCTCTATGTTAATTCTTTTTTACATATGTCTCAGAAATTAATCACATTATCATATTAATACTATTCTGGAACTAATTAGATTTTTACATATATTTTGGATTATAATTTGGCAAAACAAATAACGATAGAACTGCTTTACTAACGCTATTAACACATCAAACGATGTGTTCGAACTCACTGTTCGATACTTTACTAGTATCGAGCTAACGTAATTAGCATAATTTTTGTCGTTGTCTGAATAATTAGTACAGTCATACAGATTAGCATCATCATCAAGTAGAATCGCATACGGTTCTTTCGGAAACTTACACGTCGATATGGGTGACGCCGCGTCCGAGCGATGTTAATGAACAATTTCTATCGTAATTTGTTATCGAAGTAATTTCTCTGGAACACACCTCTGTGACTAATAAAAAAATTTCCGAGCTGTGCGGTGATTCAACGGAAAAGCTTTTCTTGATCATGACGATGACATCCTCTTCCTTTCCTCGTTTTGCAGTGCGTCGACGAGCTTCCTCCGCAGATGCGCTCTCTGTTGAAGCTGGCCGTGGATCTGCCGCCGATAGCTCGCGCCGCAGTGTCTGGCGTAATCGGGGCGCTCGGCGTGATCATCCTGTTGGGCGCCCTGATGTGCCTGGCTCGTGCCGCCAAGCGCCAGGAGAAGCTGCATCTAAGCAATCCGCTGCCGGCAAACGCGACCAACACCAAGAACGGCCAGCTGAACCCGGCCTTCCAGCACTCTAAGTAGACGCGAGGAATCGACAAGTGCGAGGAGCTGCGCTCTCTCTCTCTCTCTATCCGTCCGGCTCGCGACGGATCGCACGTGAATTTGCGCGCGAGTGTCGCGGGGACTTGTACGATAATCTAATTATCTATATGATTAGGTTTAGGCGACGGGCATGCTTTACTATGTTTAGGACCAACGTATTTTTTCGTACTTTAATCTCGCGATGGCGAGAAAGAGAGGACACTATAAATCCCAGTGTGGTAGTTTTGGGCGAGCAAGCGGGCAATTTGGCTGGAGCTTTCTTCGTGTGTTTCTCGCGGCCTTAAGTCGTGTCATTTAAAGCGTTTGAGGCGTGTAAATTAGAATTTAGCGTATTCAAACGTGTCAAATGGCGGGGCTTAAAACGAGAAACATGTAAAAAGAAATTCAGCCGGAATAACACCTGGATTTGCAGTGAGGGGAAGTGAGGACGACTCTCTTTCTGACTCGCGCAGTGAGAACTATCGTGCACATCGGCGCGCACGCCGATGCGTTTTGTATTGTTCGTGTGTTTCCTTCCTCGGTCCCCGGGGAGCTGTTTTGACAAGCGGCCGAGTCGCGTGAGTACAAATAAATTGCGAATGACGGTTATCGCTCCTCCCGGACGACGAGCATGAGACGTGAAGCGGGTGTTGTCGGTGTTGCGTCGCGTTGTCGCACGAGATGTGATCGAAAACGATGAATTCGACGTTGGATCCTGCGAGAGAGAGAGAACGGCTGAATTCATGGACACGATGAAGCGCAACAAATACGGTCTTAGAGAACGAAGCGTTGCGCGATGAATTTACGAGCAGTCGTTCTTTTATTTACGATATTAATTGTGATTACGATCGTTTTTTCGACGGACTCATCTCGCGAGAGCTCCCTTTGTCCCAACTTTGCGATCGACGACATACTGCGACTCCAAATATGTTATTTTGTCTGTGAATCTTTTTATATGTCTCTTACCGTTCTAAGCCATGTCATTTAACACGTTGAACTATGATTTACACGTTTTAAATGTGTTAAGTAACGTGACTTGAAACTACAAGAAACGTCTAAAAAGAGCTTCAGCTAAGTTACATGTTTATGCGTTAAAAATAACACATTTGAATTTGCAGTGCAGTGAGTCTCGTATCCACCAAACTCAAAATCAGATTTTGAATAATAGTCGAATCGATTTAGAGCAAAGTTGTTCTTTTAACTCTGTCGACATCTCGATCATTTAAACCAGTTTCTTTTTATCATCGTCAAGGAGAGGTCGAAATCCAACGTTTATTATAGAGTTTCTTTATCAGCATGACGTTCAAAAATTATATAAGAACTGAAAGAAAAAAATTATTCGACCACACGATTGAGATATTCCTGTAAGGTACTTCGCGGCTGACATTTACGACGTATCTTCTTTTTGCCGAAATTATTTTAAACTGTTTAATAAGCTGCTCTTTTGACGCGTGCGTTTCGTGATCGTTTCAGGATTTTATATTGTTTAATCGCGAGACACACAATACAGACGATTATCGCCGCGAATACTTACGTAAGATCGGAGATGATGCGAATTGATATTCCGTCCAGGACGTGCCCGAGGCCAAGCTGCATTGGCGACTTTAATCCGGGATTTCACGCGTTCTGCTGTCGTCGCGACCAAGAAGAAGTTAGCGATACGAGTTACGTGCATCGCGGCGTTATAGTAAAACGAGAGAAATTCTACTTGTAAATACAACCTGGCCGCCGTTATCGTCTACTGATTGTAATTATCACGAGTGTACTATTTCTCGTTATTCGTTTGTACACATGTATTACTATTATATTATTATTATTATTATATTATATTATATTATATTATAAATAATATTAACTGTGCGTAGATATAATTAGACGTTAAATAAATTTACTTTTGTATGATAGAAATCAAAAGATGCCAAATGAATTGCGCCCGCGTGCCTGCGCGAAATCGGATCATCGGTGTCATTGTAATCGTTATGCATATGGTTGTAACCTCTTCTTTCTCTGCGTTCTCGGCATGTATCTTATTAGACTAACATTCGCGCGTATATGTAAATCTTGTGAGAGAAGAAAAACAGAGGACACGATCGGAAGGATCCCGAATGGAGGATCCTTTGTCTCTGTCCCGGAAAGATTTCCATTCTCTCCCTCTTTCTGTCTCTGTCTCTATCTGTCTCTTTCTCTCTCTCTCTCTGTCTCTCTCTCTTTCTTTCTCTCTCTCTGTCTATCTCAGTCTCGAGCGAACAAAATCGAATCTCTTGGTTCTGTCTCGATCCTTTTCCTGATTTCTCCACGAAAAGGAACGAGAAATTGAGGGAGATCGCGTAATAGATATAAGAAATAAGAAAAATATATGGTAGAAGGAAATTTCGATTGTGTGTCGATTTGATTAATATGTCCACGCGCAGCCCACTCCCGCCGCCGCGAATCGCATGATTTGTTACTATGACGCGCGCTCGTCATTATGCGCAATATTGTAATATGTTATCGCGCGCATACGATCGTTAATTCGCGCACACAGCACGCGAGAGTGTACTTACAGCGCGCGGGGTAGAAACGCGTCTTTCGCATCGCGCGATGTGAAAACAAGTTTCCCCACTGACGGAGAAATTGCCACGCGAATTGACGCGTTTTCGCTCGTCTTCTCGGAACGCGTCGTCAGGGGGTTATCGGCGGTGTTAAGTGCGACAACGAGACAAATTCCCGATACATGTATGCTGACGAATTAAAATAAATTAAGTGTAACGAGCGAAAGAGGGGAAACGGAAGGTCGCGCTATCTTTTGTACACGTTTTAACTAGCGCGATACAAAACGCTTGAATTATGGCCGGTGATAGCCGAGGAGGAGAACGATGCGCGATACGCGACGCGAGCGGCCTGCGAAAATCGCAGCACTTGCGAAGATAATTCGGAAACTTGACGCGAGGACGGTTGCAAGTGCCAGAAAGAGAAACATTTCGCTAACGAAAATAAACCAGCCTCTTTTCAAGGTATACTAAGATAAAGACTTTCGTTTCATAAAAGATAACGCACAGCACTTTCGCGCGCTCTGTTTTTGCCTCCTGTCGCCCCAGGTCTCCAGCTGTCGAATAAGGAAAGAATACAATGAGATCGAACGCAAGAGAATTGAACGCATAAGAATTTTATTAGAAAACAAGAGATGTACGCACACATATCGGTTAAATATCACGAGTACTATCGCTTCGAGAGTTATGAGAGTCAAGAGCCCAATGAAACTTACTTACTAGGTTTAAAGCACCCAAAGTCGAATCCTGCTTGGGTCGAAATAACGAGCGAGTTGATTGATTGACGCCCGCGCTATCGCGAAGCGTCACCGCGATTAAGTACGATCATTTATTACACATCAGTGGCGCGCGTGTCACGCTTGCGTTCGGTAATAACATGACGAATGTAAATGCCGCATTGCGGGGCGGATCGCGGCCGTCAACATAATTGCACATTATTCGACATACGCTAAAATTTCAATCACAGCTTGGCCGCGTTGTTCCGGGCGTGTATGTGTGTGTGGTCCGTATTAATGGTCGTTAATCATGTTAGACAAGTTGAAACTGTGTTTCAAGTGAAACACATAGATTTGAGTTTGAAATTAGATGTTCTTTTTTAATTTATGATTACAAGTGTGTCGTCTGATATTATAAGCTTCCGCGATGTGGAGGAATGCTTTCGCGTTGGTGTCGCGTGGACTCGTGTCTGATGTTTCATGAACATTTCACGAAACATACGTATATAATTATGCGATATAATTCAACTGAGGAACCTCGATCTAACTGTAAATTTAGTTATTAACAGTCGTCACTTGAAACTATCTCAAGAGAGAAACTATCTCGAGATACTCAGATTTGAGTTCAGAGTTAAACGTGAGTTCTCAGTTGAATCGCGACTGCAGATGCAGTCTCAAATGTATCGTACGCTTCAACGGAAAGGCTCAACTGACTTCAGATCTGAGCATCTCGCATGAGACTAGTTTCAGGTGACAATTGTACAAGTCTAAGTGCACTCGGTTTCAATACGGTTCGAACACTGTTTTCTTGATTGAGTTTGAAACGCGGTCGATGGTCTCACGAGAAAGCTTGTTTTCCATTAATTCTCAGAAGAGAACAAGTTTTCTCATTGCAGCGTACCTTCACATGCAAATTTCGAGTCAACGACTGTCAATACGGATCTGTGTGTATGTGCATTCGTATGCATGCTCTGTATCTTTTGTTCGCTCGGTCACAACGCGGTACGTCAACGTAACATATGCACATTTTTTCCGCACCATAGAAACTCCGCACCATTTGTATACAGGGACAGTTTCGCGGCCACTATAGTGGCCATTTGTTGCGAAAGAGCTAAGTAGGCACCGTTATTTTTGCTCGTATTATTCTTTCAATGTTTCCTGTGAATCACTGTGAAAGCGTCGTCCTAGTTTTATTCGTAAGACCCGGTGAATCGTTTGAAAGCGAACATCTGATCAGAGCGAAAGACATTGTTAACGGAATATTCAACACGGGCGAATAATACTTTAGAAATTAGTCGTAGAGATTGTATTTTTTTCGTTATGACCAAATTCTTTCGCGTACAATCGGATCACTAGGCCCAACCGTACGTTATTTAAAAATCACGTAACATTATCGATAACTCTACGCTAAAATGTCCCGAATTCACTCCCGCATGTGCTGAGACTCTGTTCTGGACGCGTATTGAACGTTAAATATATAATTGTTAAGCTAGAACAACGTTATACCTGACTTTCTTGTATAAAGAAAGCGAGGCTTGGAATTAAATGGGCGTCCTTAACGTTCATTATGCGTCCAGAGTAGTCTCTGATCCCGCGGGCGACCATGACGGCCCGCGAAACCCGTGGATCTTCCATACAAGTCAGACCGCGCGGAAGTCCAACAACGTCCAAAGAACGAATTTGAAAAATATCTAAAAAGTTAGGACGAGTCTTTCGAACACCCATCTTTATCGCACCCTTGGAAACTTCCTTCCCTCCTTCTCTTCCTGAACCGAGTGGTCCCTGCTCGTTCGTGTTCTTTCTTACTTCGATTCCTTCCTTACTTCCTTCTAGCTTCTTTCGATTTATTTATGCCAATCCAAGCTTGTTCTGTTCCGCCAAATTCATTTGGAGTCCCACGTCCGGATGTTCCATGCGATGCTTCTTGAAGCAAACCAGTAGTGCGCCCATAGAGAGGATCATACCTACCAGACTGCTCCATTGCAAGACCGCCTCTGTGATGCGCAATGTGACGTTTAACTGGTAAAGGATATCTTGTAAATTCTGTGGAATGTCGGTCTCGCTCAAACCTTGGTTGAGCCAGATGAGAGGGAGTATCATCTCGTCTTTGAGTCTCCCGAGGAGCGGTACGCCGACTGCTTTTCGCACCTGTATGTTGATCTGAATCTTTGACCAACCGCCGATGGGAGTCGCGGTATACTAGAAACAATCGAATCAATTAGTCGATTTTTGTTCTTTCTTGCATTAATTGCATATATTTTATTTCTACCTAATCGCGTAGCTAACCTAATAACCAACGGAGCTGCTTATTGCTCACCGAGCTCTAATTTTGCATTCTGACCATGTCAGTGTAGCAATTTGTAATTTGAAACCGTAGAATTTAGTTGATCGCAGCAAGTCGACTTCAACTAGAATCTATTCTAGACGATCCATAATACAATAGAATTCCACTTATAATTTCATGTAATATGGAGGATACCTGAAGATTTAAGTGAGTATACATACATCAGTAAATATGATTCTAATTCGTCAAATGATCACTCGACTGGTCATTCAAGTACACATTTACAAGTGGAATCTTACTTCGAGTTCTGTTACGAATTACATTTTTATTCTCTGTTCGTATTTCAACATTTTTTTATTTGCTTATTAACGGAAAGAAATCTTAAGAATAAAATATTTAAGAATAAAATATATAATTTAAAAATAATTTAAGAATAAAATATAACTAAGAATTATAATTTAAGAATAAAATATAACTTATAGGAAAGAACTTTTCCAGAGTTTATAGAAGAAGACTTCCTCTCAGAATCAACTTAATATTTAAGATTTAATGTCGACTTACCGGATATATATCCAGGTAGGTCATGTGATCGTCAATGCGAGGGTGAAGGCCGTCTATTTGCTCCAGCAATGACTTGTCGGCGAATAAAAAGTGCGGTAACGACATCATCATAGGTGAGTCATTGGCGCACACAGAAATGTCGAAGATCCCTTTGGGTGGACATACTCTCAAATCGCCGATTTTCGGGCAGAAACACTTGTTGTCCTTGGTCGAAAACATTTCCTGTGTTGATACATACCTGAAACGAGAAAGAATTACTCGTGCAATAAGGAGATGCGATCTCGTTTAATCTGTATACTATCGTTAATGTAATCGATTACTACCTCAAGATAGGTATGTTGGAAGTGGTCACATGTTTATGAAACTCAAAGGCTATGCTCCTGCACAGGTGCTTAGCATATATATGTAAAGTATCGTTTCTGTTATATACTAAATTAGGCGGGAAGACGCTGCCGTCGGTGCCTTCGAGTTTATCGCATCGCTCGTCACCCCAAACATGATGGCTGCTCTGCCCGTTCAACCGCTCAAATACACCGAGTTTGTTGATGTCTTGCGTTCCCGCGTTTATCGTGATGCGATCCTTGTCGACGCCTTTTTTCTGCAAACAAGAAGACGCGCGGCCCACGTTAATGCGAAAGAGCGAGGTGATCTTACAATCCGCGATTTACATTACTGATTGCAATCTCGCAATTAGATCGCAAAATCGCTCTTTCGTGATGCCTCTGCAAATTTAATGTTTGTCCTCTTGACAGAGATGTCATCACGCAGCATCAGGAAGGAAAACACGCGCAAATTTGAAAGTAATCGCGTTCGTGCGCAGACGCGGAGAATATTTTTTGTTGTCGATGGAACCGGTACAAATGCAGACGCATTGGCCAAGAAGCTGTATTCGTGGTTTGTCAGAAACAATCCTTATTAAGCGATTTGCGGCTATACTATACACTTACCGCGTCGACGTATGTTTAACTTTTAACTGACGTGCAAGCGAGTTACCGGAATTGCCTGCCGAACTCTCGAATAGTATGTCGCATAATTTGCGACACAATATATTGATTATATATTATTATATATTATAAGCAGGAGCGACATAATATATTCACCGTCAGACACAGACGTTGGGCAATGTTACGACACATTGTGACAACATTCATTCTTAGTTTGAAAATTTTCAATGTCAATGTGATTGTGTACAATAACAAATAAATTATTTTAACTAAGTTGAAAATGATTATAACATAACGTGTAAGGATGAAATAGTCGATTGCGTTTACGTACGCGAACTTGTCCTAAGTACAATATAAACTTTACAAATACGAAAAACTTTAAATATATTGCCCAACGTCTGTGTCTGACGGTGAATTATGCCGTCCCTATCTACTTTTCATAACTAGTTTCCATAACCCTATACTGGGATTCTGTAACTCGTTAACTCCAATAACGAGTACAGAATTCTAGCATTGAGAGGCTAACTATTTAACTTTATAGCTCAGTAACTAAGTCTCGGATAACATTTTGCAAGAGGAAAAATAGTTTTAGAATTCGCTCCAAAATACGATAATATTAACCAACTGAAAGTTTCTCAATATCATCTCGTAGACTAATTCGCGCGCGTATCTAATGAATTCTTTCCGATAATTGTCGTTCGCGTCCTCAACAGATCGTTTCGCGATCGAACACAATTACTTACCAGAGCTAATATCCCGAACTTCTCGAACGGCACATCATGCTTGAGTCTTATAAACGGCTTGGCTACGTCAAAGAAACTGTCATCGTATCCCCAGAAAAAGTCGCCGGCTTTTACATGGATGAATGACTTCTCCTTGAAGGATGAAAGCAGCGCGGTGAGACTGAGCTGCGCTGCAAAGTTCAGGTTCGTGGCGTACGCGGAGGATGACAGCAAGGGTACGTTCGGCATTACGATAAGGTCATCTTCAGATCTGCCGCCTACCCATTCATAGTCATTCTCCTCCTGATAAGTCAACGTGTCGTTCTCGCTCACCACGTTGATGCGTTTCTTCGTCTCTAGGTAGATGTAAGGGCCGAGCTCCTCGACGTGAAGCTTGTCCGCCCGATAGGACAGAAAGTCCTCCACGTTAGTGAAATTGAACACGTAGACCTCGAGAATCAATTTGGCGGGAGGACGCTCCCACATGGACATGGCCTTGGTGCCGTTGCGTAGTTGCAGTTGCAACTGCACGTAGTCATGCAAGTTTTCGGTGCACCAGAAGATGTAGAAGACGCCGAAGCTCATGAGGAACACACCGAAGTAGACCCAGGCAGGCCAGCTGCGGAAAGGACTGCGTCGGACGCAACGCGCTATCGTCGTCTTCTCCAGGTCCAGCGTCGTGTCTGTCATCGGGATCGTCATGTTTGTCGAAGTTTGCGCGAGTTCGGAGAAAGAGAGATCGGCTTGAGGTCGTGTCTATGGAGACAAAATCTTCTTCGTCGTGGGCGGTCTCCTGAAGAGATTCTGGTGATACCTCCGTGTGTGCGCGAGAAGCGAGAAGACAGCCGATCTTCCACGAACGATCACACGACTGGGGATGGGTGAGGACAGACGGCACCAGAAATTTCGACTGAGTCGGAGCGACCGCTTCACGACTGGATAAGTCGATAAGTCGACGGAAGAGCGTTGTCGTCGGCGGACAGACTGCCGGTGATGTTTTCGTCGGACTGGCTCTTAAGTCACGCTGACACTGTACAAAAATCGCTCCAGCCTTTTTTACAATTCAACAGCCGATAACCTTGCCGCGAAGATGACCTTTGATGGCCAACACCTCCGATATATAGTTCGAATGTGTATCCACGACGTTCAGCATGATTGCGCGTCCCTCTGCACTCGTCACTCCAGCTTGCGCAGTTCCTCAGGTACCTTTCTGACGATTCGCGCTCCTCGGTATCACCTGAAGAGCCAACCGAGCGCATCTGAGTCGCGACGCGGCGGCTCGAGATATGCCTGGCAAACATTCAAAAATTAACGCGAAGGAACATAAAAAGAAGCATGAAGAATTTAATTAAAGTTAATTAATTAACGTGTCCTTTGACATTGTCGAAATAATGTTATCGAATTAGCATGGCACGAATCGATATAAGATTCCGATATCTCGAGGAAGCTCCGGAGAACTGCCACTATCAAGCTGGTCAACTGCCACTATCAAGGTGCTGGGGTATTGCGCATGTTTTACCTTTCGATGAAGACGCGCAATCGCTGCTTCTCGATATCAGGGGTTTATTTTCGCACCCGCCGGTGTGGACATAGCGTGTCATACGATTCTTTATCGCCAACGAAATTGGAAGGCCGAGGGCTGCGACACACTTTTATCACCTCTAGACGAGAACAACACGATTCGAGATATCTGCCCGTTTAAGAAAACATCGAGAGGATCGTCGAGTAGGTCTCGCGTGTGCGTTTATACGAAGACGAATTGAACCAAAAAGTCATAACATGATAACGAAGATCTCGAGAGTTTCCTGCTCGTCTGGACGCTGTTAATTAGTAATTGGCAAAAACTTTATCGCAAACTATCGTATCGAATAATGTAACGTAATACACAAGTTATACATAAAAAAAGTAACACTTTTTTTATCTGAAGGAAGAATATCTTTATTTGTCTAAGGTTGCAAGAAGAGAGAAAAATAAGAAACAGAAGGCAGGAAAAAGGTTGAGTCTTATCGTAAAAAATGCGCGTTATAAGTGGATACATTTTTTATCTCTCTGCATCCTCTCTTCTTACAACTTTTCCTCTATTATCTCTATTCTGTCTATCTTTCTGTTTCTATTGTTTCCATTTCCTCCATTATATTCCATATCTCCTTATTAGGGTACAGCGGGGTAAATTAAATAGCAAGGGAATTTGGATAATATTAAGCGTTTGCGACAATTTCAGAAAAATATGAAACGCCTTGTTTTATGTTTGAGATTAGCATGTGCTATATTCATATTTTTATGCTAATATCATATTTTTCTGAAATTGTCGTAAACACTTAATATTATCCAAATTCCCCCGCTATTCAATTTATCTCGCTGTATCCTTTTTTCTCTAATTTTTTTCTTTTGTCACTGTATTTTGTAAATTGCCAAACCAAATACAAAGGATAAAAAATACAGGGACTATTGTTATAGAAGCTTTATTTTAAAACCTAAATTAATTTATATAGAATCCTCTTTAAAGTAGACCCCTTTCGCTCGTATAAAATGCATGAACAATTTTTTCCAGTTCTAGAAGATTGCTGCATAAGTTTCCGTATTCTACGAATTCATTTTAATCTCGTTTATAGACTCAAAACATCGTCCTTTCAATACTCTCTTTCTCTGTGGGGAAACGGAAAGAAGTCTGCCAATAATTCTCTCAAGCTCAATGACGATTTTTGTTTAATAACTCAAGAATTTTTTCCTTTGTTTCGTCCATTGTGGATATCGACGATTTCTCAGGTCGGGAGTTGTCGATCGATGTTCTACTCTCCTTAAACCATTTATACTATTTAAATACCTTAGAGCAAACCATGACAGTGTCCAAACTCCGGTTATTGACCACAGTCAGTGTTTCAGTTCCAATCTTACTGAGTTTAACACAAAATTTTATGCATATTCGTTGTTCTTTAAACTCCATATGTAAAAATCGCAGATGACGAAAATTACGATAAAACACTACCGCTCATAGATTATGAACAACTAAATGGAACAAGTTGCAACTTGCAGCGTTTGTAGCTGAAATATAAGGCTTCCAGTTGTCGCTAAACGAGAATGTTTTCATTACGTTACACGTATTCTGTAGGACGAGTTCCCGTATTTTTTTTATCACACTTTGTAAATCATTCCGCAAATCACTTAATCGGGAACTCGTCAAAATGCACAATTTTGATCATGAAGCAAGTTCCAGTGCATGGACAAAACAATCAATTAACATTGTAAAAAAGAGACAACAAAATTTTCAACAATGACGAATATCGTTTTTACGCGCTCTTTTCATGAACTTTTGTATGATTTTCTACGACAGAAATTGTAATTATATATTACGTGTAATTATGTGACAAGCGAAGGATATTTGTATAAAAAATTGTATATGATATATATATATATATATATATATATATATATATATATA
>NW_022639497.1:1574802-1587162 GCF_010583005.1 Odontomachus brunneus
GTATGAATATACATAATTTTATACAACTATTTTGCAATTGTTACATAATCGCACATGTAATACATAAGCACATAATTCTACTAGGAAAGCGTAATATATACATATTTTTTTGTACTACAATAAGTATCTCATGATAATAGCGTACATATGTGATAGAAAATAGATAATAGAGTCATGCATCGGACGCGTGAGTCTCTCGTAAAGAGGCAATCCGCTTTTAACTCGCTGCTGTCTTTCTTAGCAAAGAGGGGAAAAACTATTTTGTCATCAGTATATTGCAATTTTTCTCACGACTAATCGAGACCACAAGCTTGGAATGAAGTTACATAACTCTACAGTATAGAGACTACAGAGACTTCGCGATCTGATGACGATGCACATTGGTAGATGATTTTTAGAAGCGTATCTGCTCCGCGAATTTTTGCGATCTCACGGATCATTCCTCTTCTTTTTTTCGTAAATTCAGTGGCGCCTCAGTTATTCGAATTAATGTGCGAGAAGTAATATTGCGACGGAGAACACTAAAAACACAACGAAAAGCACGATTTAGCGTTACGTACGTTAAGGATACCAAGGGATATTCCTTCCATCGAATTCAAGTGGGACGTTCTGCGGACTTTTAAATTGACCAAAACGCGATCATTATTCAAGAGATACACCTGTTTACTGCGTCAGTAAATAGACATCTTTTGTCTTGTCAAAGAATTGTAACAGCGGCTCGAATAAAGCGTCGTCAATAAACGCCTACGGTCTCATTGTAACCCATATTAGTCCATTCATTATTTCAGCCTAACGTGATTCATTATCGTGAATAAAATAATATAAGTTACATAAGAGACACGAAGAATTTTATTCTAGAATTATCGTTTCCCGTTAGAAAGAACGTGTCTCTTCCTTCGCGATGTAGGTCACACAGTCGGAAGGAAAATACGTATCTCAGTAAAAACACCAACAGTAACGCTATATCAATGTTGTAATTTCCCATTGGGCGATGTAACTGTTATATTACCATTTGTCATATTGTACTCATTGCCGAGTGGGAAATTATAACATTGACGTAATGTTACTGTTAGTCGGTGCTCACTGGAATAGTGTGCGGCAATCTTTGCGTACGCAGGCCTCCATTGTGCGTAAAATCGCACTTCGCATCGGCGGCGGACGGCGGGTGGTGTGGGTGCAATTTGTGGTGTTTTTCTGCGACGCGTACTAATTGCCTCGGCGTGACACGAAACGCGCCGGCCTACCCGCGACTCCATCGTCAAGTATTGTGTTCTGTTATGACTGGCAGATGGCCTCTTCACCCACCACGTCCATCCTCGTGTAGCCTGGTGCTTCTTTTACGCTGTCCCGAACTTCCCCGCCGCCGTTGAGCGCCGCTTAGCGTCGTACGATGATAAGGGAGTTTCTCTTATCAGCCCACCATACGATTACGCAAGAGCGACTCAAGATCGTGAACGGCGCATCCGGCGAAGCGCGCCCGAGCAAGTGTGTTTGTGCCTTCATGTACAAGCGAATGACAAAAAAGATCGCACGCGATCTCGTTGTCGTCGTCGTCGTCCTCGTCATCTTGTCAAAACCGCGACGGCATGTCGTAATGCACGACCGATAAGTTCCGAATGAAATAATAATGACCTCGTGGCGAGGATTTATGAGGGACAGATAAGCCGGCAATTTTTAGGGATACCGAGCGATCGCGATCCACTCGGATGAATCTTTCTCATGCGAAGTCCGATACTTTTTCCACGATAGGGAAAATGAAGATCCGTTTCTCCGCGAGATCGGCCTAACTTTTACTTTCGCGAGTGCCGCGCGTCGCACAAAGTCTTTCCCTAGTGTCGTATTTTCTGAAAAGATAACGCGGAGATAAAATTAATGTCAATCCGTACTATTTTGCAACTCTATTCCTCTCATTTCTCCAATGCCCCGGTCGTACATTTTTTAAACAGGCAGCGCAAAAGCATACACAATATTCAATAACCGGATCTACTACGTTTCTTTCAGTCTGCTCTTGTTGTTTCTCGCTGATATTCTCGGAGATATTCTTCTGAAACGGAGGACGCGACGACAATCGATAGCCAGACGGATTCGAACGATTTTTTTTGCGTCTCACCCGAGTATTTGAGCCGGAAAACGCGAAGATAACCGACTTAGCTTCGCAAAGCCGACAAGTATCGTGCGCGGTATCGCAGAATACTTTCACACGGAACTTTCAATAAATCTCCTTAGATTCCGAATAATCTGAATTATTACCGAGATCGCGCGAAAATTTAATTAAATAGAATCCAAACCGTTTTTTGCGGAAGGCTCAAAGGTACATCACACCGTCTGACTGTCGAGGAGGTGATACGGCCGTTGTTATGGCGAGCAGTTTCGACACCTTCTGCCACCCCTCTTCTCTCTTTGCGATAAACACACATAAATTTATGAGCGCTTCCCGCCGCGAATTATCGTCTATTAATTAGGCGTGTCGATCACGGATGTACGTCTCATCGGCCGCATCTTACGCGGTCTCATCGAGACGAGGAAGGAAATGAATGATGGGAATGGGGGATAACAAAACGGCCGGATTATATAATTGAACTATTTGGCTTTACTCGTACGTGCTGCGATAAATACAAAAATCGCTAGAATAATTCTTTTCCAAGCGGCATTTGTACTTGTCTTTCCCCCTCCCCTCTTTTAGTACTAACTTCACCGTTAACCCGATCTCAGAAAAGACCAACAATAATCGTAATCCTCACGATCTCTTAGGCTGGTGCTACTGTGCCCGCCGGACATGGCTCTATCGCCGGAGTCTTTGAGATAGTCGAGTGAGTGACTACATCCTCTTCGGCAGCATATATCGACTTCGACTCTTGCTTCTCTTGCTCGCTTCGCCAGTGTACCTATAACACAAACGAAATATTTAATACAGGCTCATATATATACAACGCGAGGTTCTATGAATTTTCGAAAAAAATAACGGAGAATAGACGAGGTAGATTAGAATCGATAATCTGTAGATATAAAGATCTTTATTCTGAATTTCCTTTTAAAATAAAAGTGCCTCTAAATGTACTTGAAAGCCAATCAGAAGGCTTATAAGCGTAGGAACTTTTATTGATAAAAGAAAGTTCAGAATAAGAGCCAAAGTATATGAAAAGAATATCATAGTAAAAGTTGCTAAAATTTTCTCTATAATGTACATCCGTGATTATAAAGAGAATTTTACAATAACATTTATCGAGAATTTTGTAACCGAATAATGCAACAATATTCAACGTTAATTAATTGTCTTTACGTTTCATATGTGCTATTTATATTTTAGGAAATAAGTATATTATTCACAAATTTACTATTTTCCTTAGCAAGATAAATTCCACTAACAGTCTATTCCTGCATTATTGGAAAACAGTGAAATTAAGAAAATTTACATGAAAAAATATAATATTCTCTCCATGTAGTAATATATACAATAAACTCGCGTTTCTCGGAAGATATTGAAAGCACCTTTTGTTTGTGCTGCTTAATGGCCTCGACACATCTGTCCATGACCATGTTCTCCGTCAGTACACCATCCTCTGAGGCGTAAGCTGCTGCTTGCCAGGTGACACCCAACTTTGCCAGTTCTCTGCCGGACATCCCTTCCGTGAGGTCAGCCATCTTGCTACACAGCGTACTGTAATCGAACTGTGCCACTTTCAGCCTTTTATTACCCTCGATTGCCGGCTGGAGAACAAACTTGTCAAAGTAGAGCCGGACCAGACGCTCGCGTTCTTCGCGACCTGGAAGAGTAAATTCTACCATCTCGTCCAATCTGTCGTTCACCGCCCAGTCGAACTGCTCCGGCGTGTTCGACGCGAGCACCAGCATGAACTTGTTGCTTTGCTCGCCTGTTCGGTACAAGAAAGCGTTCAACGTCGCCCTGAGATCCTCCGAGATGCGTTCGCTCGACCGCTTCCTCAGGAACGCGTCGGCCTCGTCGATGAACAGCATCAGTCCTTTCCTGGACGTCAACGCCCAGTCGAACATCTTGTGAATGGCAGTGACACCGTCTCTACGGAGCGGCGCCATGTCGCCGCCCGTGACGATCGCGTAGTCCATTCCTGAGTGTTGCGCCAGTTTCTTCGCAAACATGGTCTTACCGGTGCCCGGCGGCCCGTGCATCAATATGTTCCTGTACATGCCGCGGTTGCGCTTCGTGTTCTTCGTAGCTATCGCGATGTCACGCAGCCGCTCCTCCAATTTGGGTGCAAGTATAACGCCGGAGAGCGCGTCGGTCTGTTTGAGTTTCAATCTCTTCACTGCCTGAATTGGATGCCGGGCAGCATCCAACAGCGCGAATCTCGAGGTCTCACGCACCAACGATGGTTTACCCAAGCGAGACTCTATGTAGCGCGCCGCGACGCCGGTTGTACCCTTGGCAGTGTACACTCCGAAAGCCAACAGCGACAAACCAGCAGCCGCCGCAGTGATCTTGTCCCAATCTCCTAATAGTGCTTTGGCTCCCGAGCCTAATACTGAGCCAGCTGTTCTGAAAGATGTAACAATTGTGAAGTTACATATACATCTGCGAGTTAGGGTATATAACGAACAACGTACGCGACGCTGTGAGACGAGGCGCGATCTCATCGGAAATGGCTGAGATTTGTTTCTCAGTGACACGCATACAACACGGTCGTGATACGTCAAAAATTAATTGTCTATGCGCCGCTCGCATCATCACTCTGCCTTCAGATGCCAGCTGATATTCACTGTCAGAGGCAGTCGTTTCTCAACCATTTTCGATGAACTCTCGCGCCTATAGAGATTCTCCTACAATATCGCGTGCACTGATTCATTAATTTTCTTTTAATAATTACTTGAAATTTAATGTGATTATTTAAAAGAGTAAGCTATTTTTTGTTCAAGTTCTATCTACATTATCTTGGTCTACCTATATATATGCATTGAAATGTTTTGTGACAGGTTTGTGCTTTTATATACAGGATGTATCAATTCTCGCGACTCTATACTGATAGAGCAATTCTCTGAGCAACTTAAAGTTAATTTTTCCTCAATAAAAGTGCTGAGGTACCAATAGTTTTTGAAATACAAATGATTGAGAAATCTGTTCTCTATTAATTCTGTATATCATTCTGAAGCACTTCTCTGTGGTGCCACAAAGTGGCTTGAGCCCTAATTGCTTACTTTATAGATTCTAAAACAGTGATCCTCTTCTCCGAGGCTTTCAATTTAATTTGCTCGAGATTAAGATCATGATTTTCTCTGTCTATCTTTGCTTTAGCCCTCAATTCAGCTTCCAGTTTCCTCATCTCATTCTTGTGTCTCAATTCCATCTCGTGCTCTATTGTAGCTTTCCTCATGGCTTCTTGTTTAGCCACCGATTCCTCCTGTCGTCTCAAATTCTCATCGTTCATTTTTTGCTGCTGGATCAATTGATCGTCATAACGCTTCCTAGATAACTGATCCTGATACTGTGCCCTCATTTGGTGTTGTTTAGTCTCTTCTTGTATGGTTTTTCTCCTCTCCTCACCCTCCACCCGCTTTTGGTCCGCCTTCATCTGTTCGATACTGACTTCATATTTTTTCATCTCGGTTTGCAATTCCACTTGCCTAGTGGACTCTTGCATTTTAGACAGTTCCAAGGCTTCTTTGGCATGCTCTATATGAAAATGAAGTTGTACTTGTTACATTCAAGACTAAAAGTCATATTCTTAATTAAACAGTAAGTACAAAAGACATACTTTTAAATGATAACAGATTCTACTTATATTTGTTTGATTTTTCAAAAATTGGTACTTTCACTTTAGAATTATTGATTGTATCTTGTAAAATGTTCTTCCTGCAGAATAATGATGCAATAGTGATGCGATTTCTGACCGCTTACGTAATTGTGCGTGAGATTTCTTTGTGACAAGTACAAGGAAAAGAAAAATTTACTGGATCGTTCGAGTTCCTTGGCGGCATTGGCGGCACGTTCCAACGCGGCTGAGTCGAACATGTACGCATCCATTTGTGACTTGGTCATCTTCTTCGGCGGAGAACTGCCGTCGTTATCACCGCCACCGCTGCCACCGCCTGTCGGTGGCACGAATTGTGAAAAATCCGACGGCGGCTGCGAATTGCGATATCCAAATAGCCACGACATTTTCCTCCGGTCGTTTCCCGCGTGCTCCGAAGAAGGTTATATTCGCAAACTTCTCGTTTTCGCCCGCGACACGCGAACACCGGGAGTTTGTCACGTGGAGTCAATGTTGAGTGCAGATGGTGCAGATAGCTGTAAATGAACGCGCCATCTCTAGGCTCCCGCTACATATATTTATCCGGTATCGAGACATCGAGCGAGTCTTTACTCCGAAGCGCTCGTTTAGAACAAACTGCAAGGCTACATTCTAAAATTCTACTTGGCGGATAGAGTAACATTAATTACCAAACATGATAAAGAAATCTTAGTTCTTTTTTATTCTGATTAGTCAATTAAATGCTACTCCATCCGTCGAGTAAAGTTTTGGAACGCAACCCAGGAAGGCCTTCCCAAGAAAGAAGAACCGGTCTTGTTCGGCTAATGTTCACATTGTATGTAAAAATTTTAATTTTGATTTGTACTCAGATAGCAAACCTGCAAAATTTATGTTAACTGTTTGTGAGACTTACTGTTACTGTTTATAACTAGCAAAAACAAATTTATTCAAGCGGAATATTTATTAGACACATCATATATTTTAATTTTGAATGTTCATATTTAATATTTAAAATTTTACCTTTATCCTTGAATAAATATATTTATCTTGAAATAGCGTATTTGTATTGACTGTGTCAATAGATACTCAGTAACTCAGTCGCTAATTGACACAGTATATACTAGAACTTGGAATACTTAGTCATAGCTAATAAACTTGTTGAGTTACTATATATCAACAATATCAACTATACAAATTGTATTCTGTACAAACTGTCTCTTCATCACTACCTATTTACAAGCTATATTTACATATCATTTCAACTGTTATTTACATTAGGTACTAGTTACTATAGGATTATTATAGGGTTACTGGAAATTGATGCTAGATGTTTATAAAGATAATAATAAGATCTCTTCTAGAACTTTTAATAAAAAAAAAAAACAGCGATGTTTTCATGACAAAAATAACAAGAAGCTGAAAATGCACTTGAAAACTTTATTTTGGTTTGCTTCATAATTGGGAAAAATATATAATGTCGCATGTACCTGTAGGAACTTTGGGCTACAGATTAATATTCGAGACCATCAACGCTTAGGTAACATACAAATTAAAAAAAAGAAAAAAGTAAAAGAGAATGACTAAAAACTTGTCGGCATGTCACCAATGAAATAAAAAAGAAATAGCTAATTTCTATATATTAAGCCTAACACTTTCTTAAATCTAAATTTATACATTGGTAACAAATGTAAATATAAAATATTGTATGCGATCGGATGCGCAATTCTACATTTGGATGGATAACGTGTAGATGCGTACCGAATATGCGCGGCCTGCGCGTTTTACACACAAAACATCATTTGAGTGTCGGAATTGAAAGAAAAGGACAAAGAAAAAGGTAGAAAAAGGAAGGAGGGGGGAGGGGAGAGAGAGAGAGAGAGAAAACAGAATAATTTGTATGATTATAAAACAGAAAAAATGTTTGTGTAATTTAGATATCTATGTTAGAATCCATCAAGGGAAAAGAATCTTATCTAGAGGCGAATTGAATAAATGTAGAGAGAAAATATATCCTATTTATATATATCTATACATATACATACATACACACATACATATATGTATACATATACACACACACAGAAAAATCACATTATATGTGTTATATATTGTATTATTAATGAAGTACTATTGATTATACAACAGAAATATAAATAGGAAATATTTCTCCACAAGTGGTAACATAATCCATTGCGTACTGACGGCAAATAATATTTCGCACATAGCATATCGAATTTATCATAAGTATTAAAATAATTTACTGTAGTAACAATACCAAATTTCACTATGTACATCAATCGTCGTCCCAATGGACGTCTCTCTCCTTTCCAGATTGTCGTTAATTTTCATAAAAATGTCATGTCGCCATGCGGATATCGGATTCACCTCGACCCAAAATGATAACTAAGTAAATTAGTATTAGAGTACCAGTTCTTTTTACTTAATAATTTCGCACAATTTTATACATATGCATATATAAATATATATAATTTAAATTTGTTTCATCTCTCTCTCCTACGATTGATTTTCCGAGCACACAATAAAAAGACGAAACACCGAATATACGAACACAAATACATATTTTCCATCACTTATCATTATTTATTATTGACATTACTTTAAAAAAGAAAAGATTATACAATAATATACTTACAATTAGATAAAAGTTAACTTATCAGCTTATTTTATAAAATATACAATTGTGTATTTCTTTGTAATAGGTCCAGATGAGCCCGTATCCGCTGTCTGAGGAGTAAATGCTTCGATCCAGCAGGACGACATCCATTTGCTTTGACGAGGATCCAGTACTAAGTTAATAAGGATTGTTACGATAATGCAATACGACACTTTCACTCGGGCTTCCTCGTTCTCATAAGCAAGGCCCGAGGCTTCGAATCTACCCTCACGTATGATCGTCGAGGAGAGCCAGCAATTTGGCAATCGCGCTATATCGTAAAACAAACCGTACTCTCCTCGTACTTTGTACGTATGTATTTATACGTACATAGTCAAGAGCCTTAAAAATATACGCCATCACCTTCGGCTATCTGCAGCTCTGCGTTGCTGAATGTAGATTATAGCCTTGACTAGATTCTTCTTCGGTTGTGCGCGCATTAAATATTGTGTCGCCGTTAACCGGAGCAGATCTCGGAGTGTTCATCCCACGAGGCCACCTATCAATGTAAGTATACGTATGAATAACAAAATCAATATAAGATAAAAAAAGTAAACAACAATTTTTGCATATAACAGCACGAATAATTTCTCTAGTTCTTAGTTGAAACGCGTAAGTTTTTTACCCCATAGAATTATCTTAATGTCGTTTTATTTCGTGTAAAATACTTTTCGTTCTTTGCCTTCTTCTAATCTTACCTGACATTCACGACTGCAGTACCACTGATTCGCACATCCAGCACAGACAAACTGTGCGGGTTGGTCATGGCAACCTTGACATCGCGGAGGGTTGTCGCGATCCTCCCTAGTGTCTCTTCCACTCATCGAATACTTGCCATTTCTATCATCACTTGTAGTATCTTCCTCTACATCATCCTGCAAGCCTCAAAGAAACGGTCAGAGAATCTGAATATACGCGACAACAATATGGATATCTATCGGAACGACGATCTTACAACATTAATTACGTTGTTGGAGTGGGACTGCGCAGGTGTATTGACAACGGGAGTTATAGTTATCTCCGTGCGAGCCTAAAAAGAGAGAAATATCCCGTGTTAGATATATTTTACACTACTCAGAGAAAATAATGGAGTCTTGAATCACGACGCACATTGATATAAATCGTAAATAGAAAATAATATACCGTGGAGGAAGACAGCAGCTCGCTTATAGAACCCAGACTAGATCCTTGGTATGCCTGTAAAAGGTGTTGGGCGCCAGTCGCTTGCTGTGCCATAGGTACTATCGGTGTTGCCGCAGCTGTCGCTGCTGGAGAGTTCCTTTCTCTTTCAGGTGCGGTGAGCAATTTAGCCAAAGTAAGCGGAAAGTTGTTTGGCCTGGATGATGTATTGTTGGTCAGTATTCCATGGAGAAGCGAGCGTGAAGGCGTATTAGTGTTCTCAGGCACGGAAGATGTGTTATGTCCTGACGGCACAGGTTGAAGTGTCACATCCGGATAATTTTGCGATGCTCTGGCTGGTTCACCTAAACACGAGATTGCTTGTGATACCGTGTTCTTATGCGTGTATGAATTTATGTGTAAGTCTAAATATATTGTTGGTTACAGTTGGAACATTGGTAACTAGTCGAGAATTGATTATATTATAGACTTCAGCTTTTAATTATTTCATCTATTTCTCGTTATTCATGTCTTTGCAGCAAATTCCCTCCGGTGAATTTTATGATAAATTATATAAATTCCATAAGATTGTTACCTTGATGTTGAGACAGCCTGTTGAGTTGGAATACCATGTCCCTAAAGTTCACGGGGTTTTGGCACTCTGTCGCATTCGGACTCTTGCAGGAGTCTGCACTCGACGGTCTGGAATCAGCATTGTGTCCCATCTCGACCATGGCACCACCAGCGGTCAGATTAACGTTCACCGAATTCCTCGTTCTTCGCCCCCTACATTAATATAAAAATTTATTATTTTAAAATAAATTTTAATTATTATAACTATAATTATTTATAATGTAATTATTTATTACTTCATATATTATCAATTTTTTTTATTTTGTCCAATTTTTTTATATTAGCTGCTCTAATTTTTCACTTGAATGTTTCTGATTGCAGACCATGGGATCGTTGGATATTTTTTTTATCTAATAACAATTTGTAAATTTTTTTTCGAGAATCTCCAAAATATCATTTATCGTTTAGGCGAGATTCGCCATTACCTCTAAATCAATAGCATTATCAGCACATATACTCACTCAAACTTTACTGTTCGGTAAGCTTAATAAATTAATTTAATTTTTTTTGGCCTCTAAGATAATGTTTACTATATCTTATTTTGATCTATTATGATTATTATTTAGTTAGGGATTTAGTTTCTATTTATTTTATTTTTAATTTTGTTTTTCAGATTTACATAGACATATCTTGCCGATTGCAGATACGAGTGCAATAACAGATGGTTTATTATATTAATAGATAAGAAATTTACCGATTAATTGATAAACGTACCTTTTCGGCGCCGGATCGGGGAACATCTTCCTATGATTGGCGATGATGGAAGTCACTTCTACTCTCGCACCTTGACGACCTTCGCCGATCTGCCGGGACTCTGGACTCGACATCTCATTCTGCTTGCGGCTGTTCTCCCCGCCGTTTTTCGAAGAAGTCGTCTGCCGCTGCGAGGCAACATTCGCAACGTTTTGTTTTTTAGGGAGCGACGCGTTTAGGGAGCTTTCTTCGGAAAGATCACTTTTGAATTCGAGAGACTTTTCTCTCGACGCGGTCTCGCTCGGTGCTTCGTCGCTGTTCATCCATCTCGCCTCCAAGCTGGTGGACGGCACGTGCTCCGGTGTAGTCTCGCTATTCGTGAGTCTCATCATTTGCCTTCTTCTTTGGAGCCTCACGTACGCTTCCTCCGTCAGTTTTCGCTGGTGCAGGATCTGATTCCATTCCTTCTCTTTTTTCCGTGCCATTTCCTCGAGTTCCTGTCAACACACATGGTAGGTTAAGGATCGATTAGCCAAGATCAAAAGTAAGCAAGATTTCGAGGAGAAAATACTAACCTGCATCTGCTTAAACAACTCATTTTCTTTTTTTTCCAAAGCGTCAGCCGTAGTCTCATCGCCGACAAGAGACTTGATGGAACTTTCCCGTTCTTCCTGTGCACAGCAGGTTTTTTTCGGTTTAGAAGGACCATTCGTAGGGTCCTGCTGCCCGTTCGGGGACTTTCGCTTCTTGCCGACGATTTCGGCTGACTTTGATCTGACAAGACGCGAACCGGCCTTCTGCTCCGAGGTACTCGCTATCGGCGTGCTTGTAATCGGAAGGCTCTTCTTATTGGTCCTAATGTTCTCATGTACGTCCTTCTCAATTTTTACACGTCCGTAATCCAATGCCGATGGCGACGTAGCGGTCTCCTCGGGCAGAGCGGCACCATTCTGTTGGCTTTGGGGTACCTTCGGCGACGTACTTGGCGCGTTCTCCGCCGCGTCCACATTCTTCCCGTTTCCGCTGGCACCCTCCATCGCGTGCATCTTGTTCAGGCTGCAACACAAGTAAAGGAACGACTTGATGTATACTGTGGTAACACGAAATCAACGCGCGTAACAAGCGTTCTTCTACGAATGAACAACTGCGATTATATTGAAACTTTGTTAAATTAAACATGACAACAATTTGTATAGATGTGTGTGTGTAAATATTTATACAATACATTGTGCGTAAAGCGTGACTGCAAGATTACAAGTATGAGATTTGCAAAATGCGTATACTTCTTCAAGTGGAACGATGCGTGAACGAGTACGCTTGTTTATCGCTTTTAAAGAGGAGCGTCTAATATTCTTCCTGACACGCGAGATCCTGCTGGCATGCTTCGACAGCGGTTTCTCGCGCGCAAAGAGAAGCACACCACGAAGGTGGCACGCGAGGTGCGCGCGCGTTTCAGAAAGTGAGAGAGAGAGAGAGAGAGAGAGAGAGAGAGAGAGAGAGAGAGAGAGAGAGAGAGAG
>NW_022639497.1:1587199-1588662 GCF_010583005.1 Odontomachus brunneus
AGAAAGAGAGAGAGAGAGAGAGAGAGAGAGAGAGAGAGAGAGAGAGAGAGAGAGAGAGAGACCGCTAACGCTGGAAGGTCGGTGTCGGACGATCGCGAAACATCCGCCCGACGACGATGACATTGATAAACCGATAAGCGAGGCTAGTAAAGTCTCGGACGACCTTGCATAGAAAATAGTCGTTCGCCGAGACTCAAGGACGACGGCGGCGACATGCGGTGAGCGCGCGCTATCATTCCCGCAACTATCCGCACACTTAGGTTGGTTCTACAATACGTCGTATGTCGGGACGCAATCAATAGTTCAATCAGGAGAACTCGTCTCGAAAAACAAATCCTCTGATTGACCCATCGACTGCGTTCTGACGTCCGACAGCGGCATGCGACGTATTGTAGAACAAGCCTTAGGGATCGTCTACAATGCGGCCGCGGTTACATCTTAAAGTCATAATACCAGTCTGTGAATCGATCATGTACCGACTTCCTTCGCGTAACTCGTGAAAAATGAAAATAGAACTGGTCGATGAAAATTTTCATCTTTCACAAAGAATCGACACATTATCGACACATACCAGTGCCACGACTTTAAAACGTAATTACGACTGCATTGTAAAAGATCCTTTATTAATTCGCTCGCACAGCGCGGTGTCCTCACGTATCGCGGCGTAAATAAATCCTCATATCACGACCTGATTAGCGCGTTACTATAATTAGATGTCGCGGCTAACCGACGCTGCATCGGCGGCGGCCCGATTTATATACGAGTGAACGTGGCGCGGTCGAGAGCGCGCTCGCGAGAAGGAGAACTTTCGCAGAAACTACTGAGTGGACTGGGGGTCGCGCGACGTACAGTTAGGTGTAATCGCGGTACTCTGCGTTACGTGATGGACGTAATCGCACACGTGTCATTCGATCTCTCGCTTGCTCGCTTGCTCGCTCGCTCGCTCGCGCGCGCGCACGCACGCACGCTGCGGCCGGCATGCGCGAGAGTGCATACGCAATCCTCAGCGCGTCTCTGTGGGAAGGGGTGATCGTTCGCGAACAGTTTGCCGTGGCGCGATCACTCCACGAGGCGGATTTAAAGGGCTCGCGAGAGGGGCCGCAAACTTTACGGTAAACGGACTTGGCGCGCGTGTCGTCACGCTTGAGTCTCTATTCATAACCAGACGCTAAATTTATAGGAAGGACTCCGGAGAGTGTCCCCTCCCTACCTCCTCTCTCGCGTGCGCGTTGCGCCGTCTAAGCAGCGCCAATGACGCCAAGCTGCATTCTCGCGTCCTCGCTCCGGCACAAAGTGCATTCTTAGTCGAGAGCGCGCGGCCCTTTCCCCCTTGCGAAATCGATTTTCCTCTCGCAAAACGATCCGGCTTTGAGGCTCTCTCTCTCTCTCTCTCTCTCTCTCTCTCTCTCTCTCTCTCTCTCTCTCTATCTCTCTCTCTCTCTCTCTCTCTTTCTCTCTCTCTC
>NW_022639497.1:1588911-1617515 GCF_010583005.1 Odontomachus brunneus
CTCTCTCTCTCTCTCTCTCTCTCTCTCTCTCTCTCTCTCTCTCTCTCTCTCTCGTCGTTTCCACGTTATGATAGGTGGACATTTGAATTTCAAAAGGATAGAATCAACTGACAAAGTTCACGATTGCTACAGGCAGGTGAAACACGCATCTTTGTCATTCGATTGACATTAAGACGTCAAGAGTGACATTAAGACGCGGTCTGGTGTGTTGGCGCACTCAGCCATGTATTAAACACAATGACTCTTAATTATTGTGCCAGGCTGACGCTATCAGTTCCCAACAATCGTCCGCCGATGCGACTTCAGAACAGTGCACTCTTTCCACTGCGAGTTGCATCGTCACATTCGATGTCACGGAGAGCGTGACACGAGTGAAGCACGCGAAAATGGGCTTTAACTCGAGCGCTGGCAAGAGACCGCAGGCTTGACACCAGACGTATGAGTGAAACAGCGCGAGAGGGGGTGATGGGAAGGGTGGGATGACGCGAGCCGTTGCAGGAGGGGGTGTTGAAAAGAGGGAGAGAGTGAGAGCCAACGAAAGGGAAAGAGAAAGAACAAGAGAGAGTGAAAGAGAGAGAGAGAGAGAGAGAGAGAGAGAGAGAGAGAGAGAGAGAGAGAGAGAGAGAGAAAGAGATACGGAACAGAGTTCGTTGCACCCGCTCGCGTTCACTGCGCTTTATAGACGCGGATATAGGTTTCGCGGTACCAATTCTGAAAAGGCAAGCGCGAGACTCTTCCTTCACGCTGTCGAGAACGCGGGAATGTGGTTTTCCCGTCGGTGCTCTCGGACGAGCTTCGGCCGAGAAAGCAAGAGACGTCTGAGAATCTTTTATCGGGAGATGTCGAATCATCGAGAGGCTCGAGAGTTCAAGAGAACCATACGACATTATGTGACAATGGTTGCTCTGAGAGATAGAGCGACGTGAATCATAATAGATACGGTCACAGGTGTCGAAGAAAGGAAGATCGTCGTTCGGGCTAGTTTGTAGAGTTTCTTTCTCGGTGGTTTTGAAGCGTATTTCACGCTCGTGCACATTTCACACCTGCACAATATTGCTTCTATCCATGGTGTTTTGTTTTTTTTACGGTATTTACTAACAGGTGGTCAGCGCACGCTCGCTCTTGCGCGCTCGAATTATTAATTCAGGAGTGCGTGTAATCAGTAAACTTTTATTCGGTTGGTGCGTTATAACGTTTCATAAAACTCGCCGAGGCGCATAAAAACGCCTCGTAAATCCGCGGGTGTAAATAAATGAGCGTCGAGGCGCAAGGAGACACTGACGTCTCACTAGCCGAATGAGAGAACTGCATGGTCGTTAAAAGGCCATTGAAAAGGGACGAGGGAAGAAGGAAAACGCCACGGGAAAAGCAACTATTAGGAAAATGCGGAGTGAGAACTGCGCCCGCATACTTATTGTTAGCTGAGCGTTTCCCGAGATGATCGCAGGTAAACCTGCTTCAAGAGGTCTTTAATAAGGAGCGACCGTCGTCACTTCAAGTCTGCGGAAGGGTTCGGAAGTACGAGCGGAGAAGACCCTCGAGTGCACCTGCAGAAACTCTATAACACTTCGCGAGCTTACCCGCAATCTACGATGCTGCCGCGAGTCTCGTGACTAACGTTGAATTCTCGCGAAGTCCGATGATCGAGCGACGCGATCGTCGGCGCCGAAGACTACACTGAGAGAAGAATTTAGTAAATATTATCAAAATTTGGTTACTATTACTAAATGATAGACGTAAATATAGCGAGCCAAAGCTATGGCAATACTTATTAATTAATTTAATTCTGTAAAATAAATTATTTATTTGACAGAAGTAAAATTTAGTAAAATTAGTTAAAATTTATTTGCTTCCAGAATATATTTGGTAAATAAAACTTATTGAATAATTGAAATAAGCGATTTTGTAATAGTTACAAAATTTTTGATAGGTTCAACCAACTATCTGTAATAATAGATATTGAAACGATGTAATAGCTGCAAATAAATGAATTTTTCGTTGTGCTGCAACAAAACATACTTATACTGGTAACAAAATAGAATTCGTACCTACTGAATTTTTTATTATATGGGATATAACGATTTCATAACAATTATCAAATATCTGTTCATAACTGTAATATATTTCATATTAAATATTTAACATTAAGTAACTATTACTAAATTATTTAATTGATGTTACTGTGAATGCAATTACGTCATACTCCCGATCTATTAAATATTTGGTAATTATCATATTTAGTATTAGTTACTAAGGATTCAATGAATTTCTGTAACTAAATGCAGTTTGTTATAGTTACCAGTCTTTTCTCTCAGTGTACTCTCTCTCTCTCTCTCTCTCTCGACATGCACCGGAAAAGCCTAGAGAAGCAACCGATATCGAAAAGCGCAGACACTTTTGCACCGCGCGACAAAGTATCGATTATCGAAAAGGACTGTTAGGAAATGCAATAAACGATAGGTAATTAAGATGCAGAGAAGGTCGGAGCTAGATGTTCAATATTTCAGAATTTCGAAGTTGCATCTTCTCTTCATCTACAACAACCAATTGTTGCGACTAACTATACTAACACGATAGCAGTCTTCTTTTATATGTTGATACCCGCCACGATCCTGTTGACCGTATGTCTTGTTTCGCAATAAGCAAGCATGCAGCAACGTGGCCATCTTGCCCTGGTACCGGGTTCAATTGTTCAGTAGCGCAGGATGAAGAAAGCCATATATAAAATATGTATCCTGATTAGTTCCGAGAGATCTCCCGAGAGGTCTCTTCAGGCCTCCTACTGGTCCTCAACTATGGACCAACTTTACCTCGTCTATCCATATGCATTCATAACATGATATCAATAATTTTATGAATAAAAATTGCTTTATTACCCGAAACAGAATAGTATCATACACTTGCAAAGAAACTTCATTCCAACTAGTAATATGTCGCTTAACTTTAACACTTCCCATAGAGAACATTAATAGAAAATTTCGAGAGGCTTGAAAATTCACTTTGCTACATTACTAAATTAGTTTATTCTGCTTTTTATCTTATCCCAATTTTAATAGAACTCAGAGAAAGGTATCTATGTTCTAAAATGATCATTTCACAACTTTGCATTCATTGTTTCCTTGAAGATAAGTACTAAAAAAGCACATGAACAACATACTAGCCATTTGGCCACTTTGTACTTGGGTCCCGTCTATCGATTCGCCGGGAATGTCGGTCGCGACAACGACACGCGACGACATTATGTGTGTGTATGTGTGTATGTGTAGATTGTCATTGCGACAGGTACGACGCAGAGGAGCGAACTCGCGATGTTTTTGTTCAGGCGACAGGACTACGAGAACGAAGACAACAACGACGCGTATTGGCGACCCTTTCATTTAAAACAATACCCTGTATTTTGCCGGCCGCGCTCTACCTTTCACAAGTCGCGCAGCTAACTTTCCTATCTGCTCGCGGTGCGAGCGACAGCGGGGCTAGCGATAGCGAAAGCGAGGGGAGAAAGCGAGACCGTCCGGTGGGCGGCACTCGAAATCCTGCGTGAAAACACGCGAAACAGGGAAAATGCCTCGTGCCTGGTCGAGGATGTTAATCGTAATTAATCGACGCAGTCCCGCGATCGCGATACTTCTATGATGACTGGTCGCAATTATGTCGGACATCGTGAAAAAATGTTAGCGATAACATCGCATTTCCAACAGGAAAACTACTGCACTAGGATAAGACACGTAACTATCGACATCCTCCTTAACTATTGACAGCCTAGAAAAACTTCGCCTTTCTTGCGATTAGTAGGCGTCTGCTCGCAGTTCCAGTTGTGAGGATCTTTTTTGAAATCACAATATATACAGGCAAGAAGATTAATTGCAATGTTGCTCGTAAGAAAAAAATCTCAAGATTTTCTATATGTATACACAAAGACAAATACTACATATTACATTCAAGTAAATGTTATTTGTTTCAAGTGTTTCGTATTTCTTTACATATTCGCAAATCCACATTATTGGTTCGTCATAAGCTCAAAGTTATACATACATTATATATCTTGAATCCTGCCAAGTTCAGTATTTCAATCGAGAGTATTAAATTTGTAATAAAAATTCGGTATTTGCGTACTACTTAGAGCCAAACCAATTTTATTTTATAAAAAGTTTCATAAGTTTCATAATACTCTTATAAAGAAAATAAATTCTTTTACACTCTTATAAATTATTCTTTAAATTCTTTTATACTCTTATAAAGAAAATAAATTCTTTTAAACACAATGATAATTAACTTTTTTCTAAGATTTGTAATGAATATATCTCAAGATTATTTTCAAGAAAATATTCTTTATTGGAGACAATAATTATTTAAAAAAAAAAGAAAAGTAAACTGTGCAATCGCTTTTTTGGCATTAGAATATTTTTTCATGCGTGTGTACGGAGTGTCAATAATTAAGGAAGATGTCAATAATTGTCTACTTTACCCTACTGACTAACAAATATCAAAAGATTTGTTTTTTTAGCTGTACTAATATTGGACTGGAGCTGCGTTTCCTACCCTCTTCAACGTTAGATTATATAAATGTTCCACGTTTAAGGCAAACAGTGCAACCTAGTTCAGCTAAAAAGAACAGATTCAAGATGAAATATCGATTCCACGAATAAACATTCTCCGATCCTCGCGTTGATCATCGACGCGGCGTTCGATTGTATGGGTGGGAAGTTCATGAAAAGAAACGAGTGTTCTCCTTTTCACAGCGCTGTGCAATCTCTTGAAAAACCGGTAAGCCAGCAGCTTCAAGATACACGTGGACATATATAAATGTAATATAAATATATCGAGCGGCGCGCGCCAGCGTGCGTCCGAGTGAATTAGAAAGCAGTTTCGATTCTTTAGAATCTAGAGACTCGCTCGCGGTGCGATGTCGAGCACGTCCTTCGTCTTGTTATATCGGGTAAGAGTTCGTCTCTTAGCGGAGTAAAGTATCGTCTACAATGCAATCGCGTTTACGCGCGATTACGTTTTAAAGTCGCAACGCAGATCTGTGAGTCGATCGTGTGTCTGTTTCCTTTGCGTGAACTCGTGAAAATTTTATTGAATTCGTCGATTTTCATTTTTCACGAGTTCATGTGAAGGCAACAGATGCACGGATCGATTGACAGACTAACGCTGCGCGACTTTAAAACGTAACTACGAGCGCGCACTGTAGACGATCCCTTAACTCTCCGTGCAAAATTGGCGACGGGAGCGCGAGCGCGCTAATACGATCTGCATTTTCACCGAGAAGAATTCCACCGCGGTATGACTTGAAGTTGTCCCGCTCGTTTCTGCGACATCATTCGATTATCTCGACTCGAACGAGCCGCAGTCGTCGACGCGCTGCGTACGAGCGGAAACTGCGTGATCGAGCAGAGCGAACTTCACTCGCGGTTGATAAGACTCGCTCAATTATACAATCCCGATTGTCTCTGTTTACACGCGATTACTCACGCAGTCGATGGATATGTGTAGCAACGCGACGAACAAGTAGTACCTACTCGTCTTAAGAATGTTTCTCCTCGATCTTCCCGCGAGGCACCTCCGGGACGCAAGGATCGCGTCACATCCCTGCGCGGTGTTCCCGTCACAACACGTCCAGCCGAGGAAAGGCACGGACAGACACTCGCTCGCATGCACCGTTCGCACTCCACTTGCACTTTTCACCGAACGCGTCTTTTCTTCAGCGGTTACCTCGCTCGCGTTCGCACCCACTGCTCCTTTCTTTCTCTCGCTCTGCCCCCTCCCTAGCTCCCACCTACGCTCCTCAGCGGATGCAGTCGATCGGGACCGATCGGCCGATCGGTCTCTCGGACTCCCTCCACCGTCGTCCGCTCTCGTCAGGTAGCGGGCGAGGGAGGTCACGAAAGGTCGCGCTCACTCTGACGTTATACAATGGTATCGGGGCTCGGTCTCTCCGTTCAAGCGACCAAGTATTAAGCTCCCCCTCGTGCAAGACCCTCCGATCCGGTCCCCACGACCACCCTCGCCGAGATGACGAGAACGAAGGGACGATGGAACGTCTTCCGCGTCGAGCGACGACGTGTTCTCCTCGTCGCGTGGCTCTCGAGCGGCTCTCCCGCGCGCGACTGCCGGCGAAGAGGAAGACGCACGACGCGGGGAACGAGAGACGACGTACATCGACCACGACGGTATCGGGGTCGAGAGTTCCACGACCGCCACCGGGCCACCTCCTCCTCTCCTCGGCGACGACTCGGCGTTCGCCGCCCGCTCTCTCGCTCCTCTCTGTGTTCGCCGCTCACCTCTACTCCGCGAGAGCGACGTTCTCGCGTGCTCGCGATTGGCCGGCGTACTGTCGCGTCACGCGAGCGCGACGCGCCGCGCCGCGCCGGTCGTCTCGGAGTCACTCTCCTCCCCCGTGTGACCCGGCGTGGCGGCTACGAGGGCGACCGCTTACTTCGCCTCGCGCGCCTGCCTTGGCGCGAGCGCCAGCCACGAGTTCCACGCGCGTCCTAGAGACGATGGCCAGTGGCGGATTTAGCCTCAGACTCGCCGAGGTCCTTGTGATTTTCGGATGACCTCCAAGTTAAGGTGAATGAGGAAAAATCAGAATGACAGGGAATGAATGAATGAACAGACGAATGAAGAGAGCTGAGGTTTATCTAGACGCGGCCAAGTGAGATCGCGTACATGTGAGCGTACATGTGAAATGTCAAGTGAATCACTTAGAAATTTGCGCGAGCGAGGAGAGTCAATCGGGGTTGCGAAGTCACGCGAGCTTGCGTATTACATTTTTTCCGGAAACAACTCTGTCGTTCGCATGCAATACCCTCGAGTCGCTTACAGTCCCCGAGGAGATGAAGTTGCGCGAGGGAACAGAGGGACAGCGTGCTCGCTACTCGGCTACGCTACTGCACTGGTTCATTAGTTGCATCGTCGAAATGAGGAAAAAGAGAAATCTTGATGAGGGGCGCCACGCGAACAGACGACCCTAGAGAACCGTAAGCCGCCACTGGAAACGTTTTCTCCTTCTCCATCTTGTCGCTCACCGCACGTTCCGTTCGTCGTCCTTCGACCTCGCCTGGGCGCATAGGGGAGCGCGCCTTCGGTCGCTCATCGACGTAACCAACCAAGCAAGCGAGTCGCCTCTTTGGAACTCGTCGCGTTAACCCCCTGATGAGGGTGGCAACGTGCGCCACGAGATCAGCCGCTTAATTCGAGAGACGCGTCCTCTCAGCCCTTCTCAATCAGCTTGTTGCGACTTTTAAAGTCAAACCGCTCATTCATATTCAGCTCAACTCATATTTATATGAATTCCCTTCATTAATCGTTTGAGTATCATTTCATTTTCTAATGATTTCGCTAAAAGAGGATATTTTATAAAAATGAAAATAAAGAAAACGTGATGCAAGAGCTACATTATTATTGTGTGTTGGGCATTGATAGATTAAAATTTTAGTTGAATAATCGGCAAATCAATCATCAAAATAAATCAATCGTTAAGAATAACTAATTGATCAGTGTATAATCAATTAAATCGAAGTTTGTTTAATATTTAATTCCTATCAATATTAATGTCATCAATCAATTAAATCATTACATACAACGATTGATTATATTATCATTGATTATATTATATTATATTATCATTGATTATATTATATTATATTATATTATATTATATTATATTATCATTGATTTGCTGATTATTTCAGTTAGCTAAAGTTTTCATCAACTTGTGTTTTCCTCAACACTGTTATTTATATATTCCATCTATATATTTTTCTGAATAATAAACAGAAAAATATTAAAAAATACACACGTAATCTTTAGAAAATACCTCTGAGTACTCGAGGAGTTAAGATGTCGATTCGATCAACCCTTTTCGCGAAATTGTCGTGTGTGTGGAAATTTGATATCGCGAAGGCTACTAATAATGCAGACTGCCTCGACAAGAGGCAACTCGACTCGAGTATGTTGAATTTCGTTGAATGTCGTTGGCAGTGGGATTACGAAACGTTATATTAAGTGCTGCCGAAACGTAGGTGTTGCATTGCGCGACGATTGCAAGGAATTACGTATGTTCTCGCGGGTGTAGCCGAGCGGCTGGATCTACCACATTAGTCGCGAAAGATTCTGAAAGGAGGCGAATTGTGGAAAACCCGCGGGGAAAAGCGCGACGAGTCAGGGTCGATTGGTCGAGCGCAAAAAGCGGACCTTCGCCGGGCAGCGAGGAAGGCCCCCACGAAGAAGAGGAGGAAGGTCGGCGTGTTAAACAGTCAGGAATGCATATCCTCGCGCGTGGCTGCGAGGAGGCGAAGCGCGATAAAATATGCGCTTCGCCTTCGTTGCACAAGAGCCGGATTGCTATTACGCACGGATGACGCATACCTCGGACCTTCGGGACGCCTTCGGCAGACAGAAGGGACAGCACCACGGTTTGAGAAAGCAGGGTTCGCTGGAGAAGCGCGAATTTTCCGACAATACGCGGGACTATATCGATCGAGTGCACTGTCTTTCTGGAGAAGCGATAAATCCACTCGACCTTAGAAACGAGACTATAAATAGAGGTGGCAATAGAAAGGGAATTCGAGAATAGAAGTCGACTCAATTTCGATGAGTTTTGAAAGCCGATACGCTAAGTACTCGCAGCAATGAAAAGTAGATAAACCTGATAATCATTATCGCGTATATTCGTGATACTAAAATAAAGAGCTCGAAGTCGCGGCCGATATCAGTTCCTGGAGTTTGACATACGGCATACTTCATCCTGCCCGAATGAAAGAGGTTTAAAATGAAATCCGATTCGAATATTCGTTCGTTCCGAGTAACGGACGGTGCATCTTGGCACGGTGCCGTGCAAAATCGAAGGTTCAAGGTCTCCAGGAAAGTTCGGTGAAAGGAACGATCTTCCTCCTGCCGGCAGGTAATCTTGCCCGGATCATTCCTGGAATATCGTCCTGTAGATCTGTTCATCTTAACGACAGCATTGTTATCGTTATAACGAAGTTGCTCAGGTATATAATATACTTTCTAAATGTCTTTGGAGTGGAGTCTTAAATTAAACAAGTGAAAAGCGAGTATTTTCAGTCGGAAGGTTAGAAGAAATTACTGCCACACGAAATCGCAAAAGTTAATATTTCACTGAAGCTTATGGTGCATTCTGACTCCATGTCAGCGAATGTTACAAGTGATTACAATAAATTTGTTCCTGTGAAAGTGGAGTACATCAGATTCACTCTTCAATTTCGAGTAAAAATATTCACTCGATAATTCTGAATGGAAAACTCCCTCTACATTGATGGAAAATCATTCGAATTTGAGTGACTCGATGGTCACTCCGCATCCCGAGTGAAACTTCACTCCAAGAAATTTAGAGAGTACGGTGTGTACGTAACAATCACAACACTGCCCGTTAATGATTACAGAACAGACCTGCTGAGCGAATTCCCGAGGAGTGTTACCTTCATGTTTCGCGCGCATTAAAATAGTCGACCCGCATCGCGGACAATTCGCGGTTGGTGGTTGCGTCGCACTCACCATCGTTCACCATGATTCACCAATGATCGATTGATCATACTTCGTGTCGGCGAGAGGAAAAGGGACGCAAGAAGAAATGAGGGAAAAACGAGATAATTATGTCGTTCCGTGCGATACACTAAGTCGCGAAATGCGAAAATTCACGCAGCGCGGCCGGTCGTCGAGGTCCGCGCGCGCTATCGTTATTGATATCGAATTGACTACGAGAGAGAAGTCTCGCTCGTTTGCTCGCGCTCGTTCGCTCGCGCACTCGTCTCGACCTAATTCGCGGAGACTCGGAGGAGCGGTTTTACACGACGCCGACCCGAGATGTCCCTGAGCGCCAAGGACGCGCGCGCCATGTTGGTGAACCGAGCGCGTCACGAGGTTACGTTAGATAGTCGGCTTAGATCTTTGGCGATCGAGTACGTTAAGCAAAGCCTTGAACACGTTGCATCTCGCATCAAAGGACACGTCTATTTTTTCTTCAAGGGCTGAGAGTCCAGGACTCTTTTGTCTAAGCTAAACATTCATTCTTTTGAGGTATAGATGTGTGTGTGTGTATATAAAGAGAGAGAGAGAGAGAGTACTTCGAATGTTGCGCTGCGTCTATATCGCGTGTAACAACTCGATAATTTATGCTAAATGAAAGTAAATTCGAATATGCATCAAGAATATGCATCGAGATGTTTGAAGGAGAAGAAGAAGAAGACGACAACGAGCATGTCGGAGGCTCTGCGGAGTAATAACAGAGGCGGACGAGTACGTCCGGTGCCAGAAACGAAGCGCTCGTGCGCTGTCCCTGACCGAGAAGGCCTTTCTCGAAGCGCGTTGCATCGCGAGGAGGTCGAGCGAAGTCGAGTCGAGCGAAGTCGAGTTTACAGCCGGACCCGAAGTTCCGCCATGACTGTTCGCGTGACCATTGCCCGGCGTCGTTATTTTTTTCCTCCAGAATCCGCCGAATGAGCTGGCATCGCCACTCGCGAGGAAAATCGAGCGATCTCGATGAGATCGACGAAGGAGCTAACTGACTCCTACCTTGATCGGGCGAATATTGCGGGAGCGCGGGCGCATTGTTGCAGCGACACGTGTCGCAATCCTCCGCGTTATATTCCACTTCGTCCCTGATCGACTACTAGGTCGCGTCAAAGTCCGAAGTGCAACTGTACGTCGTAAAGCAAACATAATCGAGGCCCCGTTCTCGAGGTCGGCGTCAGCTCGATGTTCAAGACCTCGCAGTGGTCTTCGCTTGGTAAAACAGTATGAGAAGTACCGAAGGTCGCTTCTATCAAGTGAGTCTCTCTTATCTTCGAAATTTTCATGTTCTCATGACTAATCATCAATTTGAGAATTATTAACGTTTAGTCATAACGTGAACATTTTGTAGATAAGAGTGACTCACTGAATGGTAACCTTCAGCGCTTCTCATACTGTTTTACCAAGCGAAGACCTCACCGAAAAGCCTCCCTCCCCTCCACCTGATAGAGTATAATATATTGATACCAAGATATATGTAATAGAGAAGAACGGAAAAGTCAAGTGAGAACGTAATATTGAGAGTGGTGTGTGATAATTTATAAGGACACGCGCAGTATCGTAAAACATCGTCCAGCCACGTCGAAATTCCTGAGACAGATCGACCGTTCCCCCGAGACCTGAGATGGTTCTTCAGGTAGACTTTGCGCGTTCAAGGACGTGCAGTTTCACGCAGAAAGAGTCCTTCACTTCTGGTATTTCTTTTTAGAACTTTCTCGCCCTGGCCTTTTCTGCGCAAGAATACGTGGATCCTTTCTGCGCGAGATACGCCAATACATCGTCAAGGAGTGAAATAACAAAAGGAGGACGGTCGATTCTCAGGCCGAAGTCGTGGGTAGGTCAAATCCCGTGATGGATTCGACTTAGGTAAGCCAGCTGTTCGTGCACCAAAGATGGTCGGCTCGACTCGCCCCGCACTCCTTCCTCGCGAGCGCGAGAATTGGCCGACTTGTTCGATTTTTTCACCACCCTGGTTCGCGGCTCACGGTCCGCCGTATTCTTTCGAGTGCAGGTTCTGATTTATCGCGCGTTCGCAATTCAGCTATCCGTGTTGGAACCATCAGCAGTCGCGGTTCACTAACCCCGGACGGTCGCTGACACGGAAGTATATAAGCTTCGGGCCACGTGGCCCGGACATGACACGTAGGGACACTATAACACGTGATTTCGGAGTAGCTGTAGGGATTAATATTCACTGTAAATATAAACCAGAGAATTCCATGTTTTATTCACTTCGTTTACTTCGGATTAACGAAGATTACGGGAATTTTTACATATTCAATAATACGTCATCATTTACATTAAAATAAAAAAGATTCTAATGCTAATAGAAGATACCTTTTCTACGAGAATACAATGTCGGTGTCGTGTATAATTTTTTAGACCTCTTCTCTAGAGTTACACGATTTTCAGTCTTACACATGTAAGCACAAGGTCGGAAATTACATAAATGAATCTAGTTATAATGGTGTAGCATTCATAACGCTGACTGTAGTTGATTGTCAAAAGATTTGACAATTTTCCGTAACAAAACGTGAAATTTAAACAGTTGGTGAGTATATTTCTTGAACATGTAATGTATTGGTCGTTATCGATGATTTTGAAAAATATAATGGCGAGTGGGCGGCATTGACTCTGTTGTATTGCATCCTATTCATCAGTTTGCTGTTTATCGTTGTTTAGTAACAGTGACCAATAAGGGCTGAAGAGATTGCAATCAATCGCTACAGAAAGCGATTGGCGCACGCGAGTCGCGATCTGAAACAACATGTTATGTTGTTCTAAAGGACCTTTCTGCGTCCTCGTAGCGCTAATGACGTTATAATATTATTTGTCTTTGTTGCGTTCACTGAAGACGGTTCAAATGTTTGGAACCGAAAGATTTGTACTCGTTCTCCAATCTGAAAATAAGACTAGATCAAGCAAATCCAACAGCGTTCGGCTCGTCTTTTATTTATATGAATTTGAAAGATATATTTATATATGTCATTTTTGATTTTGGAATGCGATGGAATCCGGCGATAACACATTGCGATTTCTTGATAACACATTTGTCCGCGGTTCTATTTAAAACTAATAAGATCAGATTTATTTTATTTGTACAATGATATTACACAACGCGGTGACTGACTCGGTCACGTTATTGAAAGTCCTCGGACTATCGGAAAAACATGATTTCAACGAAAGTCAAACTTCTGAATAACACATACCAGTGAAAGCGATCTCGGAGAAGATTGTCTACTGATAACCGTGTAAATAAAGGACCGATAATCTACCGATTGTCTACCAATAACCATATGAGTTAAGCACTAGGGGGTTGAGTTGCTTTAGACATGATAAAATGTTACCATTCTTTTCGTCGATCGCCTCGACAAAAAGATTGAGAACGTCGTTCAGTGAAAGTGGCCTCGGAGAAAATTGTTCGCCGATAAGCATTTTTATTATGTGATATCGTAATTAATGTAATCAATTATTGATATCTCCCTTAGTCGTCGATATTTTAGAAAAATTTGGTTTTTCTTGTGAGCGGCGACATCTGTCCAATTCCAGTTGTGAAAATCTCTTTTTGGGAAGTCCATCCAAAAAATATAATCTTTCTTTTAGCGAAATCCTCAGAATCCTAGAGGATTTTACTCTCACACGTAGTTTTAAAAATATTCGTGTAAAATCAAGAGAAAAATATTCTTAAAGTTAGAGAAATTTCGTCTTGCATGGATCAGTCTTTTCGCCCATATGCAGCGTAACGCTTGTCCGAATCGAAATTTAGATTGTAATGCGTTAAGCAAATACCGTCGAACTAGTAAGCCAATGAAAAGAAATGTTCGGCAAAAATGTACTAACGTCTAGGTTGCCATACACTTTATACGTTTGCATCCTTCAATGATTTTGATCCCGCTCGGTCACCATCTTCTCTAGACACGCTCGACTTTGCTCGACCTCGAAGATCATGGAACAGGCCAGCCGTCTCAACGGCTTTAACGTTGTTCTTGCGTCTTATACTTATGTAATGTATCTTTGAAATGTTCACGAAGAATTGTAATAACCATTTTCGAGACTTATAGCAGATTACAAATTTCGATTCGGTTGGCTTCAGCCGACACGGCAAAATGCACTGCTAGTCGCATCTCTCGCGTATCGAGGGCATTTCGTTTCAAGTTATCATATTCCTCTTGATTCAACAGAAGAAAGTTAAAATAATATTTAGTAGTAATATTTCTAAATTAATAATCTACTTTATTAGAAAAGGAATATTCTTTCGAGAAGATTTTTCGCTCAGAATATCGGATTACAGAAAACATTATCTTGTAACTAGAATTTATTTTGTTTTGGGTGTTAATCATAGAGCCTACATAAAAAAAGATATACAACATTAGTCAAGAAAAACCAGGTTTTTCTAGAGTATTCTTGACTAGGGAGAAGGGAAGATGTTAAAAATTTGGTCTTTTACCCTGCACGAAATTAGAAAATCGGGGGTTGTGCTTTCAGCGTGACTCAATGTTTTCCGTTGCGCTATTCGATCATCGCCTCGGCAAAGAGGAATGCAAGTCGCGTGCGAGAAGTACGCACACAGGAGAAAGATAAGATTAAACCGTCGATGCAGGGCGAGGCTACTGTGCCATCTTTCGCCGACATCGCCGCCTTCATGCCCGACGACGCCTTTATGCACCACGAGGAGCGAATCTCGCCGGCTGAATTTCTCGATGCGGCGCATCGCGGTGACGACCTTGGGGATCGGCGCGCACGTGGCCGACTAACATACTTATTGTAAAGTCCTTTGCAACGACACCGTTGTCCTTGGCGGGGACATCGGTGATGACGAGCTACTCTATCGTGGTACCGCGCTCACTGGAGAACGCCGCGACGCGAACTTCCGGAGACGCGCGCAGCTTCGTCTCGTCGTGAGCGCGTGGTGTCGCGAGAATCGCACAATACCGGGAATAAAAGCGGTTACGAAGCGAACGTGAAGACTGAAGACGCGGTATCTTATCGTAGAATTACGCTTTGCTGATTATAACAGTATCCTGCGACGCCTGATATTATTTACCGCCGACCACACGTCTGTCTTCGTGAACGAAAACTAGTCGATGGAAACTAAGCCAGAAGCCCTGAATGAGAAATCGTTTCTAGCGTGTCTCAGAGATATTTGTCTTGTTAAAAGTGAAGAGAACTCGCGATAATTCGGTAAAGTAAAATTAGTGAAAATCAATGAAAACATTGCTAAAAATTAACGAAAAGTCGAACGTGAAAAAAAAGAAACATGAAGAGACAATCAATTGGCAAAGTATACCGTTGAATAAAAATGAAGATCAAGATGAGATGACTCACCGTGGCGCGAGACCAAGCGCCTTTACGAAACCGTACTTTTTCCTGGATACTTTCGTCGTGGTGTCGTGTTTCATTCCTTCACTACGTTTTTCCGAAAGTTGCTTCTCCGTCGGTTGTTTCTCCATTGGTTGCTTCTCCATTGGTCGCTTCTCCGTTGGTTGCTTCTCCGTTGGTTGCTTCTCCGTTGGTTGCTTCTCTGTCGGTTGCTTCTCTGTCGATTGCTTTTCCGATTGCCGGTTTAGTCGTCGCTCCAATCGCCGCTCCAATCGCCGCTCCGATCGGGAACTATTCACACCTTTCGTCTTGCTGCTGCCCGGCATATTTTCGCCGCCAGCCGCTACATCCGCGTTTTGCATGAGTATTTTCATGAGCTCCTTGTTGTCACATTGTTCCGAAGGGATTTTTTCAAGACCCTCTTCCTCGGTTGGCAGATTGAGTGTTGGCACAACATTGCGAAGCAGCCTAGTGCCCAACATTTTCACGCCGTTTATAATATTAACGGTTTCATAGTTTTCCTTGGTAAAGTGTCGGGAGCAGATACGCGCGGTGGAGATGTTGAACGGCAGATCGCCGGTCGATGTCGCCTTGCGGTTGCACGCCTTTATCCATTTCATGCGCAACACCTTTTCCTGCGGGAAGCGGTGGTAGTGGACGGGCTTGCCGCGAGTCCGCCGGTGACTGTTGCCACACTCATGAACAGCGCACTGCGGCATCCTAACCTTCTCCCTCTAGAGCGGCCGGTCACGGGAGTATCTCGCGGCGGGAGCGATAGAGCGGTGGCGATGCAGCGGGAGGCGAGAGCGAGAGCGACGAGCCACGCACACCCGAAGCGTGTGACGTCGTAGGGAGAACGAACGCGGGCGGGAAGAACGTTCCTATGACCTTCTCCCGTACTGCTCTGAACGCGCGAGCTAGCTGGTGCGTGATAAGAGCCGTCTGTCCTCTTCTCTCCTTCTTCCGCTCGTCCGGCTGTCGTCAGCTCGTCGACGTTGCCGGAGGATATTACCGCAAACTGGCGATGTCGACTGAATTCTCTCCTCCTCTTCCTTTGCGCTCTCTTCGTTTTATCACCGTGACGCTCCCGATGCGCGTTGGTCCTCTCTGGGTCCGTCAGCGACGTGTCTCTAGGTGGAGGTGATACCGACTACTGATTGACGCCGCTTCCCTCCTCCCTTCGTGCGCTGGACTATCACTGGTACGTATGTCAGCCGCCGATTGTCCGTAGTTTTCGTTCACGTGCATTCGACGTCGCGCTATCGTTCGCGCAATGCAACACGATTGTGTTACGCACTATGTACTAGTCATGTTTTCACTCGGAGGAGAAACAATAAAATCCTTCAGAAAATATTGAGCGATCTCGATGTCTTCGCGACTAAAATCTCCTCAGTGCTAGTACTTCAATGAAAACGCTTCGTCGATACCAGCGCGACCACTGTCGATTGTCATCACTTGGTACCAAAACATAATGTCTTTGTATGAAAAATGGAAAGGCACACTTAGAGCGCGTTCCCGGGACAAGTAGTGGTTAATAACAGCGAATTGTGATGATCTTTATCGACGTTGAACGCGGATTCTTGGTTCGTCCTCTAAATTCCAATGAGGATTGTGGAACTCTTCGAAGTCCTCTTCCGTGTCGTTGGTTGCAGAGACGCTTCAGACTGCTGAGCTTGTAACCACGTCGAGATCGCAGTGCGAAATGAGAGTTCAAATCGTTCGTACACTTAACACTTGGACCTCTGCAGTACCAATGACAAATTTCATGGCTTTGCGTAGTAGTCCTTATTGTTTTCGTAGGGATAACGTGACAGAAGAAAGGCATGAGGGTAGGCGGGGCAATGTAGCGACACACAGTTTTTAGACAAAAGAATAGTTTCGGATTTGTTCTGGTCTTCGTTCCAACAGATTTTTGGGCTGGCAGCAGGTAGTATTGGACGTATGATAGAGGGTAGCGACCAATCGTGCCCAAGAGAGGGAAGGAATCAGTGCACTCACCGTAACAACTAACCTACCACGTGCGAGGCAATGCACACTGTCGACAGGTGTCGCCTCCTGTAGCTCTTGACGACGTTTGATCGTCGCGTCGGCATCAAGATGGCGTTGAACGAACGGATAGACAAACGGACGGATCTGGACCGTCGAAGCCGGCCGGCGTTGTGAGGGCGCACGAGGTGATTTGGAGAACGCGAGGGATCTGGCGCGGGAAGGGAGATCGATGGTTGCACCGCGCGGTCGCTCTCGATTGCAATAGCAGCGAGTGTATTATCGTCGTGTTTTGATGCGTAAGGATGATTCACAAGAGCAACAAGAGATATGGAAGAGACAGATAGAAAAAGAGAGAGACGGAGAGAGGAATAGAGAGACAGGAAGAGAGAGGCAGAGGAAGAGAGAGAGAGAGAGAGAGAGAGAGAGAGAACGGCGGAAAAAGAGAGATGGAGATAGAGAAAGAGAGAGACGGAAAGAAAGAAAAAAAGATGGAGAGAGAAAGAGAAAACGCGAACTCGCTAAGAGGAAGCACGCGGAAACAAGCTGGAAACGACGCGGCAACGAGGGGTGGTTTCGCCGTGGTACCACACACAAAGAAGCGGAGGACGAAGCGGCGTGACGATGACGACGGCGACTACCCGCGCGCGCACCGCTTCTCCTCGGAACTGGCCGCCGCCAATCGGTCCCGCAGCGCAAGAGGTGCCACCACAGCCGGTGGCAGCTGCGTGTGCCTCCTCGTGCCTGCGTGAACCCGGTGAACCAATGATCGTGCTCCTGATGTCGTCGCGGCAGGGATGACGAGGACGCCGTGGAGGGGGCCACACGCGCGGACCGGGGTTGCAAGGAACAGAGGAGTCGAGAGCGCGCGAAGGCCGCCGAGGGGAACGTCGGGTGGTAGCCAGGCGGAGGGAGGTCACCGCGCGCTACCGAGGGTCCTTTAGGGGTTCGCCACCCCTCGTGACGTGACGCCGATCCTCTTCCTCGCTTTCGCGCGCTAACCACCGTGACCAGGCGCTGTCGATCTGGCTCTCGCTTCCTTCTGCTTTACTACGCTCCGCTCTACTCTTTCTGTCGGGTTATTTCAAATACCCAATTTTTTTTAAGTGCACTTTGCTACCGCATGCTTATATTCAAACCCGAATAGTCATGTTTGTTCTATTTTTTTTATCTATGAACCAAGTTGATCCAGGTATTTTCCGAAGTTTTAGAAAGCATAGAAAAATCCTTTTTTTCCTCGTTTTCTTCGATATTTTTAGATGCATTTTCTTTGTCCTCAGACAGATAATTCATGAACCAAATACTTCTTTTCCACTTCCTTCTTGGTCTTATATTCTTTTGTTCTATTTCATTCAGTCCGTCTAAGCGGCTTTCGGTCCTCCCTTGATGAGCACAATGAAGAATACTTGTGCGGGGCGGCATGGTAACCGTTATATGCCATTGACCGACAATTTTATTACATCACACTCGAAAGATCACATCTTGTCGAGATTTCGCGTCCGTATAACGTATCGTTGTCTTCTATTTAATCGGCGAGCGTCTTAAATTTATTCGTATTTCCGTTCACTTAGTGTGCTCATCACAAAAGGTCACAAGGAAAATCCATGTCAGAATTAAGGTGGACGATACTATAGAAATCTATTTCCAGCTGTAGTGCATGAGCCGTTTAGCAAGCATTCGCGTCTGGAATAGAAACGCTAACTCATGTCACTTAGGAAACGTATAATTATAATTGAGAAATAAGTACACCCTAGACTTAAGTATTCTCTGAGGTCTCTATATTAATAGTCGTTACTCGAAATTTGTCTCGCTTAAGATATTCAGATCTGAATTTAGGGTTAGAGAGAGATCCGAGCTTATCAATTAAATTTTACGATACACATAACATTATATTTGTAATCATGATTCAATTGCAAAAAATTCAGATTTAACTCTAGTTTCAAGTCTAAATATCTTACTTGAGACAAGTTTTAAGTACTGTATATCAATACAGGTCTTAATGTTTCTGACGATATAATTGAGGTAACTGACATAGTCTA
Organism: Odontomachus brunneus; assembly: GCF_010583005.1. Lineage (NCBI taxonomy): Eukaryota > Metazoa > Arthropoda > Insecta > Hymenoptera > Formicidae > Odontomachus > Odontomachus brunneus. Next base: position 1,607,790 of record NW_022639497.1, read on the forward strand.
AAAGATGAAAGCTAATTGTATAATAATTGTGTAATAAGTGTGTGAGACTAAAACGAAATTGCGATACGATTCTACGCTTCAATGACAATTGAACAGCTAAACAGCGGCATTCTAGATGAACGAGAATACCAAAGTCCAACCTGGAGATGCTGAAGATTAATCTTACAAATTTGGCACATAGATACCGAGGCCAGCCGGATGGTTAAGACTTGGTCATCGACAATTTCATGTCTTATAATATCCGAGATCTTTCAGGGCTTTTATTAATTCAGGCGACGTGCCGAAGAAACAAGATCTCAGACCTATTTCGACAACAAATTTCTCGCCGGGATAATCTACTAAGAACGTAGATTGTTACTATTTGCATGGGATCCTGTTACGTCGTAAATGCACTTTTCACCGGTTCGTATCGTCCATAATTCGTGAAAAGGAAAGAAAAGGAACATAACATGCTTCGTAAGCCGAATTAATTACGAATTCGCGGATCCGATTTTGCATTTCGATCGATTTCACTCCGATAGGTGACGAAATCCACGAGAACCCTTACGAGATCACACGTCGTATTTACACATGCAACTTTCTCTTTTCATTGCTTGTACCTTTGAACTTTGACTTGCTCAAAGATTATGAAAATCTAGCAATACGTGGAAATCTTGTGCGACGATAGCTATGCGACATGTTTATAATCGTTACGATTTATTGTTGAAAGTTACTTTGTATCATAGAAAGATATATGTATATATATACAGATGTACATATGTACAGATACATTATGTATGTTTAAAGAAAAGTAAACAAGACGAATATAACCTTTGATAACAAAGAAACTTTTCTACCTGTACTTTTGTACATTTATGGTATCTTGTACTACGCAATGATTATAGCTATAAATCTATTGAAAACCTTTTGAAAATGGTCATGTCAAAACTAGGAAATCTCAAACAAATTGACACATGTCCTGTGCATTCGTAACATAAAGATAATATTTTCGTAAACATAAACACACTGTTTAGGACGACTAAACATGGAACGTGATAAAGAGCATTTTTGGCATATTTTACTGCTTTGATTCGAAGGAAACAGCTGCCGAAGCTCACCGATTCATTTCAGAAACTTATTCTGAGCCTGCTCCATCAGCTAAAACGTGTGAGTTTGGTATCGATGATTTAAAAGTGGTGATTTTGATTTGAAAGAACACAAAGAAGACAAAGAACGTTCAAGTCAACCAAAAAAGTTCGAAGATGCCGAATTGCAGACATTGGTTGAAAACTCTGCTCAAACACTTCAAGAATTAACTACAACATTAAATGTTGATAAATTGTTGATTAACCGTTTTTGATCGTTTACACGCAATAGGAAAAATTCAAAAAGAAGGCAAATGGGTTTCACGCAAATTGTCTGAATTGGCTATTCAGAATCGTTTAACCATTTGCACTTTATTGCTTTCTCGTCACAAAAAGGAGCAATTTTTGTATCAAACTGTAACTGGTGATGAAAAATGGATATACTATGATAATTCTAAGCGTAAAAGATCGTGGATAAATCCAGGCCAACCATCGACATCGACTCCAAAACGCAATATCCATGGAAGTAAAGTTTTGTTATGCATTTGGTGAGACATGAAGGGTATCGTGTATTATTAGCTGCTGAAATCGAATCAAATAATCACTGCTGAGGTTTATCAACGACAATTAATTGATTTGAATCGTGCTTTGAACCAAAAATATCCAATAACAGCTCAAAGAAAACGTAAAGTGATTTTGTTGCACGACAATGCTCGACCACACGTTGCAAAAGCAGTTAAAGATACGTTATCGGAATTTCAATAGGAAGTCTTACCACACGCGTATTCACCAGACTGTGCTCCTTCAGATTATTATTTATTTCGATCGAGATGCAGCACGGCCTTACTGACCAGCACTTCAAAACATATGATGCAATAAAAAAATGACTCGATAAATGGATTGCTTCGAAAGACAAACATCTTTTACCGCGGAATCCACTTATTGCCAGGAAAATGGGAAAAAGTTGTAGCAAACGATGGAAAATATTTTGATTAAAATAATTTAATGTCTTTCTAAAATATACGTGTTTCTTTTTTGCACAAAATTCCTCAAAACTAGCCGGAACACCTAATAATTTGCCATTCATTGAAACTACTTGAACAGTCTCTTTGGTATGTGTTGGTTCTCGATGTGACTGATGGTCAAGCAACAACGGCTTTCAAATTCCGCAGAAACGCCAGGATTCCCGATCGTTACCAGATGGATCTTGCGAGAACCACCGTGCTCGAAGACGACTCGAAGAATGTCTCCTCGAGGTAACCTACTATAACGTATGACAGGATGCCTGATAAGATCGAGTGTTTTCGCGGTTGAAATTTCGCACTTCCATCGCGGCTTTCCACGTCTGGACGCGATTCTGGTGGCGTCTTCGCGGAGGCTCTGCCGGGAGCGTTTTTGCGGCGCACCTCTCCTCCTCCTCCTCGTTCTCCTCATCTTCCTCCTCTTAGTCCTTCCCCTTTCAATCGCTCGCGTGGGTCTCCCGACTGAGTGAAGGGAAGAAGCCGTCGAAAAGAGCCCGAGAAACGGCCGCGCACGGAGGAGGCCTGGTCTCGGTGCGGTTCACGCGGCCCCTCAAATAAGGACAGACCGATTTCCGGTGGTCTCGCTTTCTCCCACCTCCCGCACGCGACTCCCTACAGCTCCATCATCGCTTGTCCGTTCGACTCTCCACACTTTCAGCTCCGCTGTTGTCACGAAGCTCCTGACCATCGCTACGACGAGTGACGCTTCGAGCGTGACATTGTCCGTTTTATTAGAGTCGTAAAATCTTTCTTTTTACTAACAAAAGGTTCCTCAAGATCCATACCGGAAAGAAAATGATTTTCTTTCACAAAAAATAAAGGTTTCGATGAGGTATTTGTTACTCAAAGAAAGTGATGCGAAAACTATAAATGACCTTGAACATGTCGAAACAGATCGAGAAGGAAGTCCTTCTGAGACGAGTTCTTCTTCAGTCGGTTTAATTACTTTCAATCCATTCGGTCCTCGGACCACCTTGACCTCTCATTGAGACTTCATTCGACGATACTGGTTGCAACTCCCTCTCTCTCTCTTAGATTCTCTCTCTCTATCTTTGTCTCTCTCCTCTCCCTCGAGGCAACCCTGGCGAGCCTAAGACAAGTTTATGCGAGATCTCGCCGATACTCCAGGCGAGTTCTGTCATCCGAACAATCCGAGTCACTCGGATCGCCCGGATGCTGACCGGCAGGCAAGGTTGGCGCGGCAGAGTTCCCTCGGATACCCTGGTTCCGCAAATATCCGGGGCCTGCGCCTTGCCTTATTCCTATCGCAGACTCCTCTGGCGGCCCTACCCGACGTCCGATACACGCGCGTTGAGAAACTGCGAGAGAGAGAGAGAGAGAGAAAGGGGGAGGAGGGGAAAGAGATGGACAGACAGAGACCGAGAGATAGACAGAAAGAGCAAGAGAGTAAAGGGGATCCAGAAGAGCCAGCCACAGTTCACGTCTCGCTCGCTCGCTCGCTTGCTCTCGCAGCCGACACACCCGGGCTTCATTCTTCGCCCTCCCGTGGTTCTCGCGCGCGTCTCCTCTCGACACGACTCGACTTGGCTCGCCGTGATGCACAGCTGGCGCGCTAAGGAAAGGTCGCCACGGCCGACGACGCCGTAGACACGGCGGTCGCAGCCACCAGACGCGCCTGGAGAACGACGGAGGATGATGCGCAGCTGCGGATAAGCGGGCGTCGGACGAAGTGGGGCAGGTCGAAGAAGAGTTTCGGCGCCCACGGGAAGCGGAGAGACGACATCTTCCATCGACTCGCGGACAGACACGGCGCGTCGCCATGTATCGACGCGCTCGTGCGATTATTTCCCTTCCGCGCGCGTACACACGACGTGCGATCCTTGGTCCTTCGTCTTTTCGTGCTCGATCGTGATCGCCCGCGGCGACGAGTTCGGGGCAAACCGTTGGAAGGCGGCGACGGGACCGAGAGACCAGGAGAACTCGGAGAACCGAGTTCTAATTTAACGTTAACTCCACTCGTTCTATCGATTTCTCATTCCCCGAGAAGAACACGATGTATTCTTACACCTCGTCGTCGTATTTCCGGGAAGAGATCCCAAGTTTAAGCACTACCCGAGTAAACCTATCGAAATTGCTTCGCTTCTCGATTATCTCTCGCATCGTTCAGATATCCGCGTTTGTTGACATCTCGCCCGGATAGCAACGAGGGGGCGGAGAAGGCGAGAAGAGAAGCGCTCGTTTGAGGGGGCATGAAAGACGACCGTGGGTCGTCGAAGCATCGAGCAACACGATACCTAATCCTCTTTCATCCGTTTCGCAGTTCCGTATAATAGCTTCGCGCGATGAACTTCGCGAGTTTCAGCAGAAATCAGAATTAGGAGTTTGAAGAACGCGGATTCCACGCTGTGAATCGTATCCATCGCATTGAAACTCGCTCGATCTTCATCGTGCAAGTAAAAAAAAAAAGAAATTGCTATTCGCGTCATACGCGCCGTGACGACACAGTCGTGCACCTGCGGCGAAGATGCGCAGCTGCATCGATACCTTCATTGCGCGAGCGAGTTGAATTGTTTCGTAAGGACGATCGTCAGACTCGAGCGAAATTACGTTCCAGCAACATATCTGGAAGCACCATCTGAATGATCGTAGAAAGTTTGTTCGGTAATTATAGTATTTTCTGTATACTGGGTTTTTCACGCTGTGGTTGTATTCAAGGACACGAGCGTCGATACGACAGAAGAGGTATGTTCGTTAAGAATTACGCCGTGACTTATGGTCATCCGTCAGTTCTCCATATCGAGCGATTCGCTCATCACGAAGATGGCGTGTGGACTACAAATTTTGGTCTCCAAGAAAAGATAATTCTTCGAGGGGGTCGGGCCGCAATACGCCGGTGGATCTTTTCTTTTATCTACCTTCAATGCCCTCCTTTCTTTACTTTCTGTTTCTTTTTTTTTCGGAGCCACTCATTACACCAGCTGGAAGGATCTTTGGTACACGGTCGCGCTAGGTGGTTCACCCGTCTCTCTTAAGGGGCAAGCACCCCACTCACGTGGTTCCTCTGCTTTTCTCTCCTTCTCTCTCTCTTATACACACAACACACACACAGACAGTCTCGTCTTCTCTTCGTCTTGTCGTCAGCGCGAGAGAAAGAGAACGCGGGAGAGAATGAGAGAAAGGGAGAGAGGAAGAGGAGGGGAAGAGAGAGGGCCGAGCGCAGAGAGGGGAGGCACCCTTCATCCTTGAGGTGGGGTCCCGGCCACCCCGCTGCTACGTTCGCGGGATCAATACCCGCCATCCCGACCGAAGTCCAAGCCACCCTCTCCCTTTGCCTGCGCATTCTGCCTGCCTGCCTGCCTGCCTGCCTGCCTGCCTGCCTGCCTGCCTGCCTGCCTAGCTTGCCCGCCAAACCTGCCAAGTCGCGTTGGAGTCTCCAGGGAGCGCCGAGTGCCTTCCAGGCTCACGCTTCCGCTCCACCACGATCCAAGATCGTCTCTCGATTACATCGAACGGAGGTTAGTCTACCCGTTCAGTGATCTTGCTTTCAGTTTGTTTTAACTAAACATACTCCCCTCCTCTCTACCTCTTCTCCTCCTTCTCTTCCGCCTAATCTTCCTCCCACATCACGACGCGGTATGATGCGGTCGACGTTAACCTCGTTCGACCTGTTGCTCGCGCGGTGGAAAAAAAATAGAAAAAAATAGGAAAAGTTTAGTTGGCGCGTTTTGGTTTGTTCGACCACGGCCAGACGCATAGTTCGTGTTTATCAAACGGCGTTGCCCACGAGGGGCCTAGTTTCTGCACTCGAGATTATTTACCCACCGATACGGCCGGGAGCACGTGGTCTGCAATCTTCGACACGTTGCGGCGAACCAGTGGTTCGTGTCATTTTGTTTTCCGTACTCCGAGATCTTATATCATATCGCGGGGAAATGCTGCATGCAATTAACTTAATTTCGTCGTGAGCACATGCTGCTGCGAGCACGTTCTCGTAGAACAAAATTGAAATTCGTTCATTAGTTTTAATTCTCGTCGTGTCGACTGAAATTGAGTCCGCAATTTATCGTGTTGAATTTTCAAGCGAGCAGAGTGTCGAAGCACAAATTCTGACATATAGAATAAAAATAAGATACCGTGATAACGGAAGGCTCAAATATCAAAGATAGATTTCATTGCGCGTGTTAACATATCGGGGATAAATCGGATAGCAGCACTCGTTGGTACCGTCCGATCTGGGCTACAAAATGTATATCGCGAAATCCGCGAGCACACCGTTGGATTTCTGATGAGATCTATTCAGACTGGGAACCACTAAGGAGGATCTGGTTTCACATTCGAGTTTGATGAATAACAGATGAAGCGCCATGCACCACTCTCTATCTTGTAAGCTCACAATATATATTTCGAGATTCTAATTCGGGCAGTATAATGTTTACAAATTTTCCGACTAACGAATTTCGAGGATTACTCGATTTTCACAGCCTTGCGATTGTACGCCTGGGCGAGCAATAAAACTATCTTCAACAGCTTTCCTAATGATGTATCTTTGCGAGCCATCGATAAATAGATAACTCTATTATCAACGGTCACGAAAGCTGTGATATTCGATGATCAAGCTTTTAGAATTCCTAATATTTGCTTTCACTCATTTACACACAGTGGTATAAATTATTATAATGGTGTGGTTTCATGGAGGACAAAAGCGATCGATGGAAATTATCATGTTGATTATCATCAGCGTCCCCGTTATAATTATCTATCCGCAAAATTACGACCGTCGTGTCGGGCAACGAGGAATCTAATGAAGATCCGAGTCATGTTGCTCGTTCGCGACGGCTACGTCCTTGAAGGACACCGAGGGATCTCTCGCTATCTGGACATCCAGAATTTTGTACGTGCGTTCACGACGAGCTCTCGCTCGTTTCGGGAACCTGCTCTATCCGGCTTTCGTTATAGCAACGGCGGCGGCTGTGGGTGACGCGAGAGGGGTCGGAGTCCGTCCGGAGGGCGGCGGTGTAGCAAAGGGGATCGCCGGAGGGGGCGAGCGAGAGAAAGGGAGAAGACGAGAGCGAGGAAGACGGGGAAGAGGGGGAGAGAGAGAGAGATACACAAGAGGGGTCGGAGGGTTGATCCGAGGGTGGCGGTGGCGATGCTGGTCGTGATGGTGGTGCGCGATGGACGCTCACCGACAGGCTTTAGGATCATCGGATGACGTCACCCTCGGCGTTACCAGGATATACCAGGGATCAGGTAGTCGGAGAAGACATGGTTGCTACCAAATACTTGATCTACGTGTGATTTAACCAACTTTGGAAAATCGATAACTGTCACAGCACTTGACATTTGAGATTGCGTTATTAAATGAATAAAGGGATAATTAAATATCCCTTAATTCGCAATTTATGTATTTTCAATAAAGAAGAAAAATGGTTTCGACAAAGTAGAGGTAAGATGGACCACACGTTGTTTATCAATGACTGATCAAATCCCTCGAATTTTTCTCAAAATTATGACAAAATTATGGAAAACTGGCAAAATGTTTGCATGACAGAAGGTTAAGCAAGGTCAGACGCATAGTTAATCCTATTGAGAAAGATGTATGTATGTGTATTCTGGCCGTGGAGCAAGTCCATTGGCCACTATTGAGAAAGAGTGTAACTTCTTTGAAAGCTATATAATTCTTGTATTACTAAAAAGTAATAAAATTGAAAAGAATAATAGAAAAAAATTATATATTATATTCCCCCAGTATATAGATTATCTGAATAGGAATTTCTACCTGCGAAAAAGCATTAATAACATGAAATTTCAAGAGACTTGCATTTCTCATGAGACAAAAGACAACACAGACTAGAGGAAGTGAGTCTTTGTCTGGACAAATATAAATTCGCCCTATTCACCCTATTCGTCATGGAGTTATCAGGTATTACCGTTCCGAACACCCCTGTGTAGTTATGCTCATATACACATACACCAATGCAGAAGCATGCTCCTTCCAAGGGACATGCGCACGCGTTCAAGGCTCGTCATCAACATCTGGTTCTTCGCCCGAGGGACCGTGGACAGGACAAAGAAGACTACCTTTTACATTTCTTCCGCTCATGTCGTTCTGCTGATTGTTCACTGTCGATGCACGAAACCATTTGTTGTACGATCTCGCGATATATTAACTGTTTGAGAGCCCTGCAATGTAGTCACTCTGCTTCCGTTTCGTTCAAAAAGTGCCAGACTGTGGCTGTAGACTTATTGATGAAATGTGTTCAGATACTTTCGCAACGCATCGTCAGTGCGTTAACTTGAGGAGGTTTGGTTAAAGCCAAACTTTATCACAGTCTTTACTAAGACTCATATGAGAAGAGTGAGAAACCGAAACAGCAGAAACGCGATTGCGTCGCCATTCTACAATTGCGTAAGCATGGTTGTAAACGGTTATAGATGATTACGACAACCAATTAGTAAATAAAACACTCTAACTGGTTGATTGTTATGTTCACGACTACGCTTATGCAATTGTAGAATGGGCTTGACACTTTTTGAACTTATACGTGTCAAGTAATGCGGCACAGAGCACAGTTCGATACGTGATTTTTCTTCGTTTTATCGATCTTACGCTTCACGCATTTGATCTTTCCTTTACAGCGGTGAAATAGGACATGTGTGTGTATATAAAAACATTTCCGAACGAGATTATTCCTTTTTCCCTGATAAAATCTGATTACCATGGAAACCTGAGTTTCTATTGTAAGGAATAGGTCTCGGATAATTCTTAAAAGAGAAACCCTTCCGAATAGTTTCATAAAACCTGCACAAGTCTATTTCTCGACTTTCGGCAGCCCAAAGACTTCACACAGTTCTTTTCATGGCGTTGCATAAATTTAACTATTCCAATCATTTTCTTGTATGGGAAGCATTTAATTACTAGACTATTATCCATTAACTGTCAAATTCATTATCTAAGAACAGTACCAACGATATTGCGTACAGACGGAAATATCACGAGCGTGAGCGTTGAGCGGGGATTTGATAAACTTTTGCACAATAATCTTATTTCATCACAGTATGTCAAAAGCGAATCGCGATTGATTGCAACATGTAACGCAGTCCGAGAGAAATGAGAAAGAAAGCAATGATTCCTAGCGGGGAATTATCGTTTCTCGAACGGCATCGCCACTCTTTGACGGCGAACAAATGATCTTTTTGCGCAGCTTTTTTTGCCGCTATCAAACAGACGTAGTTTCCTCTTTCCTTCCTCTGCACCCAGTCTTTCTTAACGTTCGATAGGTGCCGCGACGAAAATGACAATCCAACGGCGATCGCGTACATTATCTTTTTCTCGAGAACAACGCGAACAAGTCGTTTCTTTCTTTCTCCAGCGAAATGAAAGAGACACACGGGCCCACGCGGTCGTCATCGTGCGGAGACCGAGGACGAGGACAGGGGATAGGCAGTCTGAATAATCGAGTCGAAGGGCTGGATGGGTCGATCAACCAGTCGGTACCGGAGTGGTTGGTATCCGGTAAGCGATGACTGCACGTAACGACCCTAGCGGTACCGTTTCTATGGTACCGTTCGTGGGGATTAACGCCCCTCTCGCGTCGTCGGCCGCTCCACTTTCATCCGGCTGCTGCTGCTGCTGCTGCTGCTGCTGCTGCTGCTGCTGCTGCTGCTGCTGCTGCTGC
>NW_022639497.1:1617899-1620694 GCF_010583005.1 Odontomachus brunneus
GCCGCCGCCGCCGCCGCCGCCGCCGCCGCCGCCGCCGCCGCCGCCACCGCCGCCGCCACCGCTGTAGGGTGTGAGACCAGCCTTGGCCTGGGACCATGGAAACTGGATAGGCTTCCCGTGGAACGCACGCACGCGTGCGCGTACACATATATACGTGTATATATATATATATAAATATATATATACATATATATGTGTGCATGTACATATGTATTGGTCGATCGTATTATAATTATCACGCGGATGTTTGCGGAGGGTAAGAGAGAAGACGCTGGGAAACGATCCATCGATCGTAGCGACTCGCCTAACGTCTTCGTCCTCCACAAGTCGGTTCGTCACTGTGAATCCGAGTCGAAATTTTAGACCTGTTCTTTGGACCTGCTCCTTGGAGCTAAACTTCTCAAGAGCTGTACATTCTGAAGAAATCACGCGTACGCGCGTGATTCACATGAAGACTGAAAACCTACTTAACGCCTCTAAGAGACAAAAAGATACACAAAATAGTCTTGAACTTGTTCCAAAGAGGAACTCTGGGCAAAGTTAGTAGGTTAAATAGAATCGAAAGAGATTGATACAGATTTCGAAAAATAAGAGTCAAAATAGAAGTTGAAAGGAATATTGAGGTCGAAAGTAGCATAAAAATGTCGACTCGGGATAAATCGGAACTGCGCCGGCGGAATGGAGCTTTATTTAGACCGCGCTGATTGAACGCTCTATGCTTGATCGATTGACGCTCGAGTCACTTGGAACAGAATTCAGGATCAGAGATGGGAGTGGTAAGTTGCATCGACTCGGCTTACGTCACTCTGGGAAAATTTAATTAAGATCGAAAAGTGAATGCGCACTGGTATCAGACGCTTTTCCAGTGCTTTCCAGGCAATTAACAGGATGAGATATCCTTGGAACAGTTTTAGGACATCGATTCTCTCTGTGTCGATTTCGCCGACTAATGTCTCGCGGACAATAAAAATAAACGCTTACATTAGCGCTGTTAATTGCCCCTGGAAGCGTCCGAAAAGGATTCGTGCTGGTGTATTTCGCCATTTTATCTTTATTATATTTCTTAAGGGTGACGTTGTCAAATTGGCGTTAGTCAGCGACTTCACTTTTCATCCCCGAAAAATTCGGAAAGAACGATCAGTGTCTTTAGTTTTGCGCGTTTAAATTGCGAAATTGGATGTGGCGACAAAACTTCAAGTTACTCGCGAGCGATTGTGTCTGCCCGATAGTAGCTAATAATGAATTGTGTTAAAGTAATGTACCATGGTGGATTGAGTTGTTACTTTCTGTATTAATGTCACATTAACGTTCGAGAAATTGGGCTTTAAATGGGCTAAATGATGAGGAGATGCAGAGTTATACGACGTAATTGTCAATCTAATTGCGAGACGCAATTCTGATACGAAAAATGCTCATTTTTTCTAGAGACCCATCGGTACGAGAACCGTTCGATCGAACGATATGTACTATATACTCTGCCTTCGAATTTCGAGAACTTGGAAATTCCTACAAATTTCCACGAAGACTATCATTTAACAACTGGGAGAGAGAGGAAGAAAGAAATAAACATGGAAAGCAAATATCCTGCGTAATTAAAATCCATAACAAAATAACTAGAAAAACGAAGCCATTATTATTCATTTGGCTGCCTCGGCAACGTGATGCAAAATTGCAAAAACAAATTGTGTATAACGTACGAGGTAAATCTAATCCCGGAAATCACGCGCTCTGCATCCTCGACGTAACCTTCTACCAGTGGCGGCGATATATCGTTGTTTGTTTTTTCGAACGTATATCGGTAAACGCGAAGATCGAGGTAACGCCACGATAACGATAACACCATCAACATAGGCAGCGTCGCGAGGTCACGCCTGACGTCACCGACTGTATATTGTTCAGTCTTCGTGTCGTAACTGTGCGATAATCACGAAATTATTGGTTCGTAAGTGATAAATAATTTTGGATCTTTCAAGTAAAATATAATGGTTGTGTATTGGTGTCGTTATAATTTTATGAGGCAACGCGAATATGCAGAGGATGGCAGGAGGTCATATGTAGAAACGGCGCATACGTTGTTTCATAGAATTATAACGACATGAAAATGCAGTAATTCTATTTTATATGCAAAATTCGACATTATTTATTATATAGCTCGATACTTAAAGCGCACGTCTTTCTGTTCATCGCAAGAACAAATTTCAGTGTTTCAGTTATTTTCGAGACAGGTAGTAAAATATATACCCTTACCCGAAAGCAAGTCATTCAAACCCTTTAGAACTTTCTCAGGTAAAAATAGGCATATCAACGGACTTGAGCAGCGATTATTGAACAAAAATAAAGCCAACTAGGAAAAAGGACGTGTTATTTGTTTGATCTTTATCTCCTGTAATTTTCCCTTAAATTTTCTGTTAGCTTACACGATCAAAACGTGACATGAAAAATACGAAAATGCGAACCAGATTGTTTTCTCTTTCTCTCTTTTCTTCTTCCTCTTCTTTTTTTAAAATGGCTCAACATTACGTAGAGAGCAGAACGTGACACGGTGAGATATTTATAATGTACAAATACGGGAAAATAAGGGACGCTCGTCCGTGGACAAAGGAGGGGGCGCGTTGCAGAAATAGGCCGTCCTGTTATCGGCATCACCTGCTCATCGTTACACGGTCAAAAAAATATATTTCGCTGTCTCTGTTTCTTCTTTTTTTTCAATTCTACTTTTCTTCGTCTCCGCTTCTCCTTCCTTCTGCCTTCTCTCTCTCTCTCTCTCTCTCTCTCTCTCTCTCTCTCTCTCTCTC
>NW_022639497.1:1623913-1636808 GCF_010583005.1 Odontomachus brunneus
TCTCTCTCTCTCTCTCTCTCTCTCTCTCTCTCTCTCTCTCTCTGTTTCTCTCGATTTCACGCGTTGTTCACGCGCGTTTGCATACCTGTCAACATTATCTCTTTCTTATCCTAGTTTTATCGGCTGAACACGAATCTTGGTCACCATTGGCGTTCACGATGGAAAAAAGGAAACACACGCATCCAGAAGTATCTGCTGGTAAAAGAAATTGTGGCAGTCGCGCAAAAATTCGCACGGCACAGCGCGATTATTCGGTGACATCGAAATCGCGAAAGACAAAGAAGAAAGAGGAAGATAAAAGATCAAATCGAACTCTCTATAAGAGATAGAAAGCTCAGAAACGTCTGATGGTATTCCGAAAATAACCAGTCACATAAACGTGGCCGACTAATTATGCATATCCAAGTTAAAAAAAAGTTTGTGTTTACTGTTTCTATTACGTAAAGTAAAAGTACCAATGTTCGGACACGTATCTAACTCTGGACATTCTTATTGTTTTGGTTTTCAAACATGGATATTTTAACTTTCAACATAGGAGAATATATATATATATATATATATATATATATATATATATATATACTGCGATATGTGTGTGTATGTGTGTGTGTTGAATATATATTCTGTGTAGAAAATTTAAATATTTGCATTTAATGACCAAAGCAACAAGAATGTACAAGATTGTACAAGATTAGGTACGTGTTTAGGCACATTGTTGCCTTTAGCTTATTTAAAAAAGTATTTTGTTAACAATGTATTAGTGCATAAAAAATATATCAATTGCCTATCCGTGTTGATATTGCGAAAATGTTCCTATCTTTTCTATGTGATTAGACGAAGAAGTAACGACGGTTAAAAGCGCGAACGAAAAAGCGTGTATCGCGCAATAGTGTCTCGCATTTTTCTATTTTGCCGCTTCATTGTCGCTAGTTTTAACCAGCGCAACGATGAGGTACTATTAAAGATTCTAGACTCCACGAGAGCTTATATGTTCACATAAAAATGCAATTTCATAGAAACACAACGTGTACAATATTCTGCAGTGTATACACTTGAAAATATAACTTAAGTGTAAATAAGCAGCCAAAAAAGCACACAATTCTTGAATAACCAAGTCGTTAAATGATAATATGTAATAATAATATTAACCCTTTATTTGGCAGATTTAAAAAAAAAACTTAAGGGAACAAATTTTTTAATATTTAAATGAAGTAAATGATGTTGTCTGAATGCAGTGTAATGTCTTTAAGATATCATTATTTTGAAAATGTGTTTTTTTTCATGATTTTTGTCATCCAATGGCAAAAATCAAAGCTACTGAGACAACAGTGAACAGAACAAATAACCAAACGTTGCTTCAAAGCTAAATAAATGCATCCTGCATGTATCGTTCTTACATATAACTTATAAGAAATCGATGTTGCTTGAGAACAACATTACCAAATAAAGAGTTGATCAACAACAATCGAATGCAACACTCACCATTTGATGCTCTTCTTGATGATGTTACTGACGATCTTCTGCGACTTCCTGGATGATATGGATATAGCATCTTCGTTCTTCCACTTCGCGCCCATTTCGCTCCCGTTACTTCGTTGTTTACATCCTTCAGCAACATCGTCCTCGTCCTCGGCGTTTGCTGGCGTTGATGTATCCTCTTTCGCCGATTTCTCGACCCATTCCGCGATGTGATCCTTGGGGTCGGCCGAATCGCCTCCGCCGAGCTCCTCCTCGTTAATGAGCTCGCTCACAGCGGTCGGAGGACCGACAATTCCAACCTCCGACTTTACCACCGGTTTTTCCTGCGGCTTTTCTTCCGATTTCTTCTCCGGTTTCTTCTCCGGTTTCTTCTCCGGTTTCTTCTCCGATTTTTTCTCCGATTTTTTCTCCGGCTTTTTCTCCGGCTTTTTCTCCGGGTTCTCCCCTGGTTCCTCCTCCGGTTTCTCCACCGGCTTTTCCGGGGATTCTCTCGAATCCTTGTTCTCTTCTGCGTCTCGTACAATCGCGCTCTCTTGCTCTTCAACTGATTCTGTTCTTATTGTCTGCTGTTCATCGCCATTAGTCTGCTGTTCACCGTCTTTCTCGTCATCCTTTACGCTCGAGGACTGGCTGGGCGATTTCTTGAAATACTCGATCTCCAAATCTTCTTGCACTACTTTCAAAATCTCGTTTAGTTGCTCCTCCGCTTCGACACAGAAAGCGTTGACTTGCTCGTCCGAATCGTTGGTTCCTTCCGCGGGACACTTATCTTCGGGTTCATTTTCTTTGGTTTCCGTTTCGACTGTTATCCCGGAAGACGATTCCTTCTCGGAATCAGTTTCCTCCCTAGGCTTCTCAACGAGATCGATTTTTTGAATATTCACTTGCTTCTTAGAATCAAGTGTATCGGTCGAATGATCATCGATTTTGTCATTCTTCTCGGATTCTTGATTTCCCTTGAAAGTAGATTCCGCGTTGTTGGTCTCCATTGCTTCATCAACGTTCTCCTTATCGTTGCGGGAATCTGCTTTATCAATCGTACGAGTTGATGTCTCAGATATCTCTGTCTTATCTACTGCGGATTTAGTGTCCTCTACGGTATTTTGTGCCATTGTTATATTGAGTACTTTTAGAAAACTCTTTTTGACATATTAATTATGGCGAATTTGTGTTGCGAATGCTTTTAGTACATTAAATGTACAGTCATTGCTATACCATGAGTACGCCGCAGCAAATAAAACGCGTTTTCAGAAGTTACCTTCATTCTGAATCCGTATATTGGCCGGTTCCTGTAATGAAGAACAGCGTTTGTGAGATTTATGTTATAAAACTTATAAAAAAATATATATACATATAGATGTTTTATTAACGAGCGCTGTCTACTCGGTCGGTAACTGGCGCCGCAAACGTACTGTCGGGCTTCGAGGTTAGAAAGCATCCTATATTATACAGGGAAGTCTTCCCTAATTTTGCAAATTTCGACGTTGCTGTTCATTCTCGTGAGACACTAAACATGTGCAGATGTTCCAAAAATGACGTTTCGCAGCTTTTAGCACATTCTTACGATTATGACGCAATATTGCACTACCAGCTCCTAATATTTAATGATCATGTCCAATGCGTCAGTGAGTATTCGCGTGCGTATTAATACCTTTCATATGGAATTTGCACGTAAACTTGACAGCGGAGCGACGAAATATCAATGGAATGTTTTTCCGCGCAAATGACGCCTCAGCAAATTTGTCACCATTTTCGACCAGAAGACAGCGATCGTTTATCCGAAAAACAGAATTTCGAAAACAATAAAGCGACTTTTATCACGTTTGCATGATTGCAGGTTGCGGCGTCTTCAACGAATCGCTTATTTTCTCCGCGGAGTACTCGTCCGTCCCGCATACCTTTTCAACGTAGGCAAAATGTTCACGCACTTGCCGCATTCGCCATACTGCTCCGCAAAAAGTTCAATAGTCCATCGAATTGCAAATCCGTTTAGAACCGACGAGAATCGACGTCGAAATAACACGCATAACTCATGACGACTCACTTAACCTCTACGCGAGATCAACTGACGTCCGCTGCGCGCGTCACAATAGGCGTACCGAACTCTCGCTGAAGCGCGCGCGAAAACAGCGGCTTTGTTTTGATAAGCGAGGCGTTTACGGAAACGTACGCTACATAAATATACGTTACAGGACTAACCTCGCTTGCGGCCGGACGCGTTCCGGGCTGTCTCTTTCTCGAAGCAAGCTGCGCGCGACGTGTCAGCCAGCAGACGTCGATCGAGTTCTCATCTCCAGCGACGAGGACGGCGATAGCTCCTGTTCGTGTCGTAGAAATGGCAAAAGGAGAACACGAGAAAGACGATAAGTAGGAAAGAGAGAGAGAGAGAGCGAGAAAGATAGACGGGCGAGGCGCGATCTCTTCTTAACGAAATACTACGGCGCCGAGCAAAAATGAGAACGCGAGATCTACATGCGCGAGGATGGTGACCTCTTCTCACTGCCGTCAACTGCAGCGAGAGAAAACGAATACTCGATATACGATACACAGGGCGTCATGAACGCCTTACTGCGCTGCTTACGACATCTAGTACGCACCGGTGTCGCGAGCTCCGCAAATCACTGTGGAAGCACTGTTGCCAACCAGATCCACTTTCTGCTGCACCAGAGAGAAGCATGAGAGCGGCCACCAGCCTGATTTCAATGGCCGGAGCTAGGCGCATTTCCAAACGCTATCTAACAAAGTGCGCCTTTACTACGTTCGTTAGGAGCAGGAATGGGTAATATGCGCGACAGAAAAATATTATGCACAATTCTGCGCATAATATGCATAAAATGTCTATTATGCGCAGAATACGCAGAATATGCAAAAAACATGCAGAAAATGCAGAAAACCCCTGAGACACGCTCATTCTAACCTAAAATAACATTTCTTCCTTCAATATATAGTTCCAGGCAGCTTGCACTTTGTCTTAATACCACCCTACGATTTGAAAAGAGATATTGTGCACCACCGAAACGGTACGATTTCGCCAAAAAATAAATAGTTCGAAAAAAATTCTAGGGACATGTACGTATTCTCAGATGGTCGAACCAAACCTTTTAAAATAATCTACCCATCAAATCAAAGATCGCGTTAAATTACTCGCAGGGAGAATTTTTTCTGAGTACCATTACCGCTTGAAAAATTTGTATTTGTTTTGATTAAGAGATTTATTTGCAACGTCAAAAAAAAGGAAAGTAGAATATTCCAAGTGTTAATGCATTCCGAAAAATTCTTCCAGTGTAAAAAATATCGCGCTTATTTTTTCTTTATCCTTCAAACTTCTTCGCTCAAATCGACATCAATGCACAAATCTAATCGACGAAATTGCATTTTTTTGTTCCAGAAACGAAAGCAGAATGTGGCTACCCTGATCGGCGGTTTGGTGAGTCAAAATAAGAAACATATTGATAATAGCAAGACAAAGTCTTTCGATATAGTGCATACTTATGAATCAATGCGATTTACTTTGCTGTAGTGTAGTATGCGTATGTGCCGTCCAATAAAAAGCACCCTGCTCGAATCATTTGAAAGATCGCTTTTTCAAAGAATAATTTAGTAATGCATATTCTGAATAATTTAGTAATGCATATTCTGCATAAATTTGGCAAATAAATTTTCAAGTACTTTTCTCCCAATGTACATATATTTATTAATTGATTAATTTAGAGTATTTATTGGACAACGATTCTTGTCGGAGGAAATTTTGATTAAACAAACCCCAACACTATTTGGTAGATGCTTAAAGTATTGAATATACGTTCTAAACATTCAAAATTTTGTAAAACTATTCAGTTTTATTGAATGCGATCTTTTAGGTGTCTTAAGCAGTGCGCCAACGCGCGAAGAGATTGCGCCACAAGAAATACGCATTATATCACCCGCATTATAGATCTTCCGCCGGTCGTTAATTTTCTCAATTTTCTCTCTCGCGTAAGTTTGAATCGCGATTGCATTTCATAAAGTAGAGTTCATGGTTTTTTATTAAATAAAATTTGATATTGTGTGGCACCTGCGCGAAGCAATCTAACGTGATTATACAAACTACTCGCAAAATTTTACAATCGTCGGGAAATTTAATTTTTCGCTTAGAATTAGAATTTCCTAACGTGGGACACGATAGAGATAATGATAGCAAGCGTTGATACCTCGCGAAAAACGCGATGTACACAAGTCAGACAGGCGAGCAGTTATTTGTTTACTTACATGACGTGCGACAAGTTCCATCGAACAAAGACAGACGTCTCACGCGAGTATTAAGTATATTCGCCATATTGGTGTTCGATGCTTAATATTCGATGCTCATTGGTCCATACGATCTTATGCTATGCATATGCAGTTATGTCAATTTGTGTGTGATGGCCTTAAGAGTCTGTCATGTTACTGGAGGATAGATCATGTAGCGTTAAGATGTAGAGAACATTCTGGGAGAGTTTTTTGCAGTTTTTTAAAGTAACATTCGTGCTTGAAAAGGTGTATTTTCGGAAATGATGTAAAGCGTGCGTATTTCGCTCTGCTCGGCTTCCGGATCACAATGTGTGTTACTGTCACTCTACTCCCTCAGTAACACGCTCAGTATTTTGAACATAATTTCCCATTATCCTAAGTTCGCATTCATAACAGTGAATCCAACTTAACGTCGTAGGAATTATGGAGAACATTGTTTCCTTTGAATCACATTAATATCATTTGTGGCTGCAAATAAATAAGCAAAAAATATGAGCTACATGTTTAAATTTGTATATTTATTTATTGTTTCATATTATCCATTTTCCAAATTCTTTTTCCTTACAAAATTACGCAGGACGCAGCGCGAGAAAGACGAGACTAATAAGAAATGATCTAGTTTTGCGATAAGTTCGCCGCTAACTAGCTTCGTGCCTACTTTGCGCGACCAGCTCATCAGTGGTGCGACAAGAACAGAGCGATTGTACTTCTGTCCTTTTCATAGACATAATATATCTAGGCCGAGCGTTTGCCTTTATTTGAGAAGTGGAGGTAAGAGTACGTAGATAAGGATGCATTGCGTTTTGAGACCCTGCGTCCTCTCTCATTCGCGCATGTGTATAAGCGTATGTGTAAAAAAGGTTGTGTTACAGAGATGCGCGAATGAGAGAGAACGCAGGGTCTCAAAACGCAATGCATCCTTTTCTACGTGCCTCTTACCCCTACTCCTCAAGGCTCGATCTAGATATATTATGTCTATAGTCCTTTTCTAACTTACTGTCATTGTACGGAAGTACAACGGGCACGAATCAGACGCAATTTATCGTTACCAGCGCGAAAATACACTTAACGAACGTAGTAAAGGCGCACTTTGTTAGATGGCGTCTCGAAAATGCGCCTAGTTCTGATCACTAAAATCAAGCTGGAGGCCGCTCTCAGGCTTCTCTCTAAATGTACCGACAGTACTATTGAAAACCACTATTGTTGCGATATTTTCAAACAATTGCGGAACTACTGGTGGCGCGACGGTTCGACTTCGACAAACGTTCCGCGATTCCTGCGATTTCGACTCGTTGAAGGTGAGTCGAGGCACGAGTTACCGTCACAAATGCCGAATATAAACCTCGCGTGTCTGTCGTAGTGAAAAGATGTTGAACAGTCGCTGATAATAAATATCTTACAGTATAGAATGTCGACACAGTGCTGGGAATATTGTCTGATATCTATAACGCTATGATGATTCGAAGTTAAATCACCGTTTATGTTTTCGACCTATTTGGAGAGAATCTGCCACGCAAATTATCGTCCAAAGTATTGAAAATTTATTTCATGCATTTGTTACAAAATATTGCCAGAAAATCGTCAAAAGAATCGTCGCATATCGGGTAATCGTAGATATTAAGTAAAATTAAGTCGGTTTTTCGAAGATTTCGATTTCGCTATAATAATGTAGCGGCAGTTTGGATCGCTCATTTGCAATCTCGGCTCGTTAAGAGCGAACTTCACGCACGGATTATCGTCGCTAGAAATGCCGAGGTTAGCTCAGTTATGCTTTTATTACGGAAGTGTTACTCAGATCTCTGTTAGAACTATCGAGAATTGTCGACAGAACTGCGAGAAATGGTCAACACCACACTTTTTCCAAGTGTCGCATTAACTTCGAAGATTAAAAAATAATTTAAAAATAGGTAGCGGTGCGCCGGAACTTTTCTTAAATTTGATCGTAGAGATTGGAATTCTGTTAAAATCAGCGAGAAGTATCAATAGAACGAAGTTTATGAAAAAGGTGGTGCGCGTCGCACGTAAAGCTCGTAGTTCGAAACGTTGTTTTTCACGTTTTCGGCCCATCGATGAGATGAACTCGACTGTAAGTCTCACGCGTTCGCCGTAAGAAGAAATCGGTAAATCCATCGGGAGTGAAATCTCGCAAAAAGTGTTATTGGAAAGTGCCGCGCAGTGTCGTCCATTTACCATGTTATAATGGTTGGAAGTTCAGCATCGTCGTCATCATCATTGCATCGACGCCTCGAGAGGAAGGATGCAGAATCCAAAGGAGCAGAATATCTACAGCGTATCATCTCCGGTGACGATTGACGGAGATGCAGCGAGCCGCGCCAAATAAGTGATAGCTGTAATTATACAAATTAACGGTCTGTCGAGTTTTCTGCGAGACACGTCGCTAAACTCAAGCTGCAGGCTTGAAACCGTTTGTCAGAATTCGGGATATTTTTCGGAGTGTGAAGGAGAAAACGTTCTTTAGTAAATTACAGGAGAGACACGACTCTGTGGTGGTCTCGTATATTTACAGATTACTCATAGTCCATAATCAATAGTAATCATATAATATGTATATATCAACAAAATATTTTAGTCGTTCTTACGCGTCGCTAACAAAAAAAAAGAACTAGAGACTAAACAGTCGCAGGGTCGCGATTCTAAGAATCGGCTTCTGCCTGGCCGCGCGAGTCATCGCGACTACGTTCGCGCGCGCGCGCGATCACTCTACCTAACAAATAAATAAACAAACAAGTACAAATCTATACATTCCGCGCGTGTATCGCGCTAGTGAGAGTAATGGTGATTAATATTGTAAGCCACGGTCGACAGATAAACGAGGCGCACGTCACGTTGCTTGTCGACAGCTCGTTCATTTTCCGAGTGAGTCCAGAAACTGAATTGGAAATAATTCCTATTCTTTAGTCTTGAAACACTTTAATCCTGGAGCGAAAGCGTCGCTGACACGTGTCAGCTTTTCATATCTTCCTTCTCAAGGTTCCGTTTTGAAATACACGCGATTGAGGGGAATTTACGTTCTAATTATATTCCGTTGTAATTTTATTCCTGGTAAAGGACACGAGAGAGAATAGGAAACGCGAGAGATTTAAGGGGATTCCGTACGTTATTTCGACTGACATTCGTAGTGCGCCAACCACTTTGTTTTCGAGACACGACCGCTCATGGACAAAAAGTTGTGTTAATAGTCGTTACTTGAGACTCGTCTTAGGTGAGATACTCAAATTTAAATTTAGAGTTAGATGTGAATCTTTCAGCTAAATCGCGATTGCAGATATAATGTCGCGTATATTGTGTGATTCAAATAAAAAATTCAAATTTAACTCTAAATTCATATCTGTTTATCTCACGTCGGATAAGTTTCAATTGATTAATGACTATTAATACGGGCCTAAGACTCCTGGTCTTTCGCCGTGTAACTCTAGATTGATGTCAGAAGCAAGAAATGACAAACTAAAAAATTTTTGCGTACCATTTCCAAATAAAAAGATATTAGTGTGAAAAAAAATGTAAAATTAATGTGACTTGCGAAGAACCATAAAATTAACGTAACGTAATCTTTTCTTTCTACACGGAGAGAATATTGTAATAAAAATTACAATACAATTTTAATACTCCGGTGATAGACTAGCACTATGAAAATTATAATAAAACATAGTAAAAATAATCATGAACATAATACAAATCACCATAAATGTAGTAAAAATTATTATGTTTATGATCTCTCATGTTTACTATAATTTATAATTATTATAATTTTTATTATAATTTTTTAATATAATTTTTATTATAATTTTCGTAATAGTGTCAATCTATTCCCGGTCTGCTAAAATTGCATTATAATTTTTACTATAATATTCTTGTATCTTTTCTTTTGATCTTGCCATGGTTATCTTATTGCTATCTGTTGACTGTTAAGGAAAAAGGATCGTTTTTTCGGCACATTTTACAAGTCAACTGATTTAAAATGTTCTTTCACACAAACATCTTTTTATTTGAAACTAGCACGTTAGAATTTTCAACGTGTTATTTCTCGCTTCTTACATCATGGCTATGACGACTATTCAGTCTTAAATAACATCTGTCAGATGTCGTAAAATATTATACTTATAGATCAAAACGCACAATTGTCGTATTGACGATTCCTTCCTTTTCACTGCTTTTGAATATCCAAATGTTATTGAAATTTTCAATGCCGAAAAAATAACAATGCACAAATTATAATTGAAGAATGTTTTTTTTACTGTATTAAATGTTACTATATCAAATGTAATTAGCACATAATGCGGAGTCGAAATTTTGATTTGAATAAGTTGTTTAGAAGAAAACTCATAAACAAGTCCAATAGCTGTTTATGTGAAGTTAGCTCCGTATTTTCAAAATTGAAAAGAAATGATAAAAGTTTTGTTCCTCCTCTTCTTTCGCCTGTATAGTTCTAGTGTTCCCGATCTATTTTAGAAATAGTTCCGGCGATTAAAGCAGTCAAAACGCCACTTGAAAAAAGGAGAGCCAGATTCACATGAGAAGTGAAAAATTGTCTAATCATTTCTTTTTAATTTTGAAAATATGAGACTAACTTCACATAGGTTTCGTAGTCTAGCTTTGATCTCAGACTTTCACTTGATTCGGAACGAGGTGAAGAGATAGGCTACGATTACATGTATTATAGACAATTTTTCTCGCTAATGCCGGTCTGTCTTTCTCATTCTCGCTCTCGCGATAGTTTTCTACATGGCGCGTATCGTCTTACCGATGACGAAACGGGGACAGAACGGTCGTTGTCTTTGTTTTCCACCGCAATGGTGTGTGCCACGCGGTCTGTCGTCGTAGTCGTCGTCGTCGTCATGATGGAGACGTGTTACGCGTGTCATGTCTACGTGCACGTCAAAGACCTGTCTTACAACGAGGTCGTCGTGCATACCACGGTAATAATCGCGTGCGTTTCCTACGGAATTGGAACGCTGCTCGTCGTCACGTCGTTGGACAATCGCCTGCGTTATCTGCGACCGTGGACACGGCGTAATCGGACACCAAACGCATCGTCCGTCTCGCATACTCGCGTTTAAAGCACACCCGGTATCAGTTGCGCCTCGATTAATTTATTCTGGTTCGTCTCTCGTTGGTTAATAATATTTTCTCTTCTATCTCCTTTTTTTCTCCCCCCTTTCCGTGCTCTAGCCGGAACTATGATGCAGATCAGAGGATAGAGACCGGTATAAGGTAGAAATTTAAAGTCAATGGGAGCGCGGGACGCGGTTATAAAAAATTTCGATCGCACCCTCGTACACGATATTCTTTGGTTCTGACGAATCCTTTTTGTCTGGATATTGATTTATTTTTTTTTGTCGAATGCTCACACAGCTTTCGAAATCGATATCATTTGCTGATAAGTTCGATTCTCCTCGACGCTGCGGAGAAAAGAACCTCACGCCAGACGTCGCGTTTTGTTCCCTCGCGAGTAAACGAACAAAGGTCTTTGTCGTGTACACTTCGAGTTCCAAAATTATACCGGTATCGATCCTCCGATAGAAATATAAAAAAAAACTCGATTAATCACACGATTAACGTTGATCAACGTCGTCGCCAACGACTGACGCTCGGCGGCCTCGATCAATTAACACGACCGTGACGATTTCGCGTCGCTCTCTGACTCACAACTCTGATCGTAGACGGAGCAGCAGAGAAAGAAAGAGTTCACTCGATCATCTCTGGTTCGTCGCTAAGGGCTGATTTCACCAACTCCGCTTACGGTCAAAATCTGACCGACGGTGTCAGGGCTCCAACTGATGGACATGAGTACTTTGTCATTCTTATCCATTAGAATTTTCAGTTGAAACCCACGTCAGCTTTGACCATAACCGGAGTTGGTGAAACCGGTCCTAAATCGACGCCGTGTCGATAAACTCGCGACTCACCGAAGTCCATATCAATAGTCGTTGTTTAAAACTTGCTCTATGTGAGATATTCAGATCTGAGCTTAGAGTTAGATTTGAGTTTTTTTTATTTGAATTGTATATAATATATGCGGCATTATACATTTGTAACAGCGCGAAGCTGAAGAACTCACATCCAAATCTGAGAGCTATATTAATAGTCGTTACTTGAGTTTGTCTCACGTGAGACAGTCAGATTTTTATTCAGAATTAGATTCAGTTTTTCAGTTGAATTATATAATGTATGTGACATTATGTCCGTATATGTATATCGCGATTCAACTGACAAATTCTCATCTAACTCTGAACTCAAATCTGAGTATCTGATTTGGGAGAAGTTTCAAGTATCAATTATTAATACTAACTTCAAGTTTCTCTCTGGATATCTCACCTGAGGCAAGTTTCATGTAACGACTACTAATATGGACCCATGTCATCGAGGAATCCTCTTCGTCGAGCGGCCGAGCGTCGGATTTTGCCCCGAAGAAACGCTAATCGTTATCGCCGTCTCTCTCGCCGTATGCGCACGTGTCTATCTCGTTCTCTCTCGCATGTGTGCACCGTACAAAACGCCTTTTCTCTACTTAAACAGACTATCTACACGTCTTTGTCGTGGCTCTCCTCCTCTTGTCCTGCGTCTCGCGTTCGCTCTTTTTTATTTATCGAATAGCACCCATTCTTGTCACGCGAAGCTACGCTTTTTCTTGTTTTCTTTTTATATCGTTCCGCCTCATCTTATTCAACTTCCTTCTTCTCCTCCGCGCATTTCAATCCTTTGCATATATACATTTTGATATAACACAGAGAGAAATATACACGAGCGTTCTCTAAGCAAAGAGTAAACGATGAGGTTTTGTATGTGTATGTATGTGTGTTGCGCGGCAGCGGTTTATTAAACCATTTTGATAATTTCCGCAAAAGAGGCGGATCGCACTCGTGCGGAGGATCACAAAGGATTTCATCGTGCGCTTTTATCCTGTCGTTTTGGCCGAGTTTACACCGGTGACACGCGCGACAACGCCGAGTCCTCCGTCGACGAATTTTATTTCGCAACGCGACCGACACGGGATTAGATAAGGCCAGCGCGTTTACGCAATAATACCGCAGTAGTCATTCCCGGTGGAACGCCAGAGCGTGACTATATTCGAAATAGTCTCTCTCTCTCTCTCTCTCTCTCTCTCTCTCTCTCTCTCTCTCTCTCT
>NW_022639497.1:1636908-1642795 GCF_010583005.1 Odontomachus brunneus
TCTCTCTCTCTCTCTCTCTCTCTCTCTCTCTCTCTCTCTCTCTCTCTCTCTCTCTCTCTCTCTGTGGTACATTATTATGTCTTTCTGAGGTTTTCCGGTGCTTCGGACGGAAATAGCCGGCGCGCTCGCACGCGAAACGATAATCATGATCGACTACCTTATAGAGACATTTAACCCGAAAAGACCCGGATTAAAAATAACTGCAGCTCAATTAGCGTCAATTATCGCAAGCGCGATATGAGAAAGGTGATACGAAATGAGAAAGAAGATATTTATGCAAATAACACACATGAAGTACAAGCGCATATAAAGTCTTCAGAGTTATCGCATCGTGACAGTATCTCCGTGGCTACAAGCACCTCATAGAATCGTAAATTTCGTCGCGTTATCGTGCCCAACGTTACAAAGGAACGTAATGTTACAAAGGCGTGCACGACTCGCTCAGTTGAAAAGTACATCTAAAAATAATATAATCTCATCCTTAGCGAAATTCTCTTATATGTGGATTTTAAAATCAAGAGAATTTCTCTTAAACCAAAAGGAAAACATTCCAAGCACAATATTATAATGATAAGTAAAATTTGAAGGAATTTTATCTTTCATCTAAGGTAAACGTACCAATTTCCGGACATTGTTATTATTTTTATATTTGAATATGAATATTTCAACTTTCAACATACAATACATACATATTGGTATACGTACATTTAATATTTATATTTAGTGTACGTTGAAAGATGAAATATTTAGAGAAATATTCAAAATAATAAGAGTCCGGAATTAGGTACATGTCCGGGCATTGGGACATTTATCGTACAAATTTATAGTACAAATTTTGCTTGTCAAATTTACTAAATTGAAATGCTAAACTAGCTAGGATTCAGTATGTATTTTGAATATTTTGTTGTGATACTTATAACAAAATTTGTGATAGTTTTGCAAACATCGTATTTCGAGCTAACTGAAACTTATGACATAAATCCATGAATTTTACTAAACAGTGTCATAAAGTTACGAAATACCTGAAACAAGTAACATTTTCTTGAACGCAGTATACATATATATTTTTTTTATATTATTTATATTTTTTTTTTGTAAATATATAGAAAATGGTGCCACCTCCGATGGGCTTGACCTTGACATATGTTATAAAGGTCACCCTCCTGAGTGACTTTCTGAAGGTTTTAGCCGTCGCTCGTTGTTCGTTAAAAAGTTATTAACAAAAGAAGTTGCATCAAATGAATGTAATTTTTGGACAACGTATATACAAAAACATGGAATTTGTACGCTAGGAAAGTACCTGCTACACACACACACACACACACACACTGCTCGCCAGCAAGCGCGCTCGCCCGCCCGAGCAGTGTGTGTGTGCGTACCGCCGCATTATTTTAATTTTTTGCTTGGAAAGTGCCTGCCCCTAGCCGTGTAACTGGGAGGCTATGCCCTCCGCACTGCGGCGGGGAGGAGGGCCTAGTCTTTTGTGAGAAATTTTCACTTTTTAATTTAAATATAATAGACTTGGGCGTAGCCCCCCCGTTACACGGCTAAGGACAGGCACCTTCCTAGTCTACGAATTCGATGTTCTTGTATATGCAGTATCCAAAAATTACATTCATTTGATGCAACTTCTTTTGTTAATAACTTTTTAACGAACAACGAGCGACAGCTAAAACCTTCAGAAGGTCACTCAGGAGAGTGATCTCTATAACAAGGTCAAGCCCATCGGAAGTAGCACCAATTTTCTACATATTTATCATTTTTTTATCCACAGTTTTTTTTATATTTTCATTTTGATCTTGGAAGAATCCTCTTGAGGCCATATATAGGAGGATTCCGTTAAAGATAAGATTCTATTGTTTTGGATATAGCCGAGCAAACACGTCACCGGGAAACGACTGGGAATTCTTCCATGAATGTGATATCGCGAGGAAATATGTTCTGACGCAATTTCGAGATTCATCGGTGGCTTTCCTTCGGGAGAGACATTCGCCGCATATGCGTCCTCGCGAAATCGTTCGCTCGCGCCGCGACGGATCGTCGAAGGAGTCAAAGTATTGGTCTTTTCAAAGGCATAAATCGCTAATTGCGCGAACGGCGGATGATCGCATGCCGTCCGATGCAAACTCGGCTCGTAAGTCACAAGATATAAATATTTGATCGTGACGCGCGCTAATTTCTACCTCGCTCGGGTCGGGAGACTAGTTACGATCGCCGTGACGACGCCGTGCGCGAAAATCGAAGGTATATTATTACACATTACGCGAGCGTGTATCACATATACGAATAGTTAATAATAATCCTTTAATAAACTGTACAAACTACAACGTAACAACACAACGAACCAAAGAAATCACGTGCCGCCTTATGATACGAGAAACAATCAAACGTGGCTTCAGATGCGAGGAGATTACACTCGCGATGATTCGGTTATCACCGTGAAAAAAAATCCTATCGCGTTGTATCGAATTCCAATGTGGGAAAAAATTGATTCGACAGACTTACAGTTCATTAAAATTAAACGTTATGATTAAGCAGATTTGTTAGTGCAGCAATTATGTTGGTAGTTCTCAACTTGCTCATAGAGTATATTCATTTTTGTCGACATTATTTTAGTTACTGCAACAAATCATTTCGTATTTCGAGCTAACTGAAACTTGCGACATTAATCCATGAATTTTACTAAACAGTGTCATGCAATTATTCAATAGATAATGAGGAAATATATTTGTTCCTTTACAACAGAGAAATGCACTCCCATTAAGTTTGAATGTAAAAATTCGCAATAAGAGATATGTTATTACGCTTTGCACATTTTAAGTTTGCGTTTTTACGTTAGCAACTTTGTGTGCATTCAATATATGTACATGTAATGTACTGATTGAAATTATATACATCTTTTTAGGTGTATATTTACATTTCTAATAGTTTAGTATACTATTTGAATTGTCGCTAAGTATAAATAGTCGGGACATTTCAATGCATTTTTGCTTTAGTTGATTTTTATTGCCGGAGCAATGATTCAGCTATATTGAAGTGTAATGTTCTTTGATATAACAGCTAAAGGATTAGTTGCATGTACCAAGCTATATTTTTAATTAGTTGTGATACAGAATCAGTTTCGTTGTACTAACAAATCTGCCTACAACGTCAAATTACACAGCCTAACCAATATGTCATTTATTAGGTACAACTACACACAAATCTTATGCAGCTCTGCGACTTAATTACTGTGGCATAGCAAACTGTCTGTCCGTATATTGCAACTATAGATTTTCTAGGCTAGCGAGGTTTTCAGTTGTACCAGCAAATCTCTTTTTTCCCGTGAAATCGTGTCCACCGGGGAGAAACGGATTTGCCTTTCCCTTGGTCGGAATTCGTTCGCTTGCTCGCTCTTTCGTTCGCTCGCTCGCACCTGAGTAATATTCGTAACAAACGAGCTGACAAACGCAATTCTTGATTTCTCACCGAAAACAGGTAACGCGTACGAAAACGGTGTGAAGCCTCATCACGGCGTTCGCGTGTTATTGCACTTAACGTATCGAGAGATTCTGCGGGGTGTGACGATGAGAGAGAAAGCTTCGCAGAATTGACAATGCAGAAGCGGCGGTGTTGTAGTCTTACAAAGCGTCGCACTGATAGATGTGCGCGCTTTTCTTCCCGACGTAATTGTACCCGGCGCGACGGATGAATCATACATCGAAGTCCCGATCTGCGTGCATACACACGTATTATGCGCACGAAGTTGCACAACTCTTCGCAACTACTTCGTGTTTTCCTTTACCTTGCTTTCTTTTCTCTCCCTCTCTTTCTCTCTCTCTCTCTCTCTCTCTCTCTCTCTCTCTCTCTCTTTCTCTCTCTCTTCCTTTTGCGTGTCAATTTCTCTTGACAGCGATCACTGACTGGCTCTACGACGACCGGCTAGATACGAGAATACGTACGGTCCCGTCGACGATACAAGAGAAGATTTAACAGAAAAATATATCTTCAAGCTCGCGTTGAGGAGTTCGCGGCTCCCTCCGTCTAAATACATCGCTAATCTACTCTACTTATCGGTCACCGCCTTCATCATCCGCGTACGATTTTATCACATGAGATTCGCGCTCTTACATAATTCACCAACGTTCAATCAAGTCTGTCGAGGTGCGCGTCCCTTGGTGCCAACGCGTCGTCCTCTAACACGCCGTTAGTCTCGCTCGTATTCCCCGTCTCTCTTGCTTTACTTAGTAGACCGGTATTAATAGTTGCCACCTGAAACTTGTCTTATATGAAATAAACGGTTATTTTTATCGCGAGTTAAATACAAGTTTTTCAATTGAGCCATGATATATACGTGACATTTATATCTGTACAGATCGCGACTGAACAGAAAAACTTCCGTATAACGTTCAATTCAGATCATTTGAGACGAGTTTCAAGTAATAACTGTTGATACACGGGCTTCAATGAGACGCGCATAATGTAAGAGAATATAATTGCTGGTGTATTCAGTGAATGAAGTATTATATATGTACACAACTTGTCGATTTTCTTGTTGTTGTTTTGCGCACAACATTTCTTTCTCATCGACAGTTCGAGATTAACGGCGTAATCGGAGGAGAGCGTTCGGGTGGGATAAAGTCGAGCGCGTGCGATTCGACTACACCATCGCGAGAGGTAGGATGCGCTTTTGCGAAGGCCATTCCGCGACGGTCCTCGCCGGCGTTTCTTCGTCCGCACTTCTCGGCGTCGTTGAGAAACGCCGTGACGTCATTTCTTGCATGCTTTCGGCCTCGGCTGGCCGAAACCATGCAAGAAGTGGCGTCGCGGCGTTCCTCGTCCGGCGCGGCTCCTTTCTCCGTGTACCAGGATCGCTGGACTCATGGTCGGGGTCAAGGTCACGGTGGTCAGGAGGCAAGAGTGGTCCTGTGCCAGGAGATGTGCTGCTGCTGCTGAGGTGGTTGTTGCTGCTGCTGCTGCTGCTGCCGTTGTTGCTGCGCCAGCAACTGCTGCTGCGACAACAACTGCTGCTGCGTGTACTGTCGCTGGTACTGCTGTTGCTGGTACTGATGGTACCGTAGTCGTGGCTGCTGCTGTTGCTGCTGCTGCCTCTTTTGGCTGCAAACAAAAAATGACAAAATCGTATCTGGACTTTCGTCGATGATCACGCATCTCAACGAAACTGATATTTATCATAAAATCGCGCCCCCACCTCCTCCTCCTTCTTCTCTCCCTCTTTCTTTTTCATATCCTCAGGCAGAAAGAAATTGCGCCGAACGTAGCACGTGTCCCTTCACGTGTCTCTCGGCGAAGTAAATTGCGCGTTGCGAAAGCACAATTGCCCGGAGTGTATGCGTCATATCCTTGGTGAAGGATAATGCGAGCGAGCAGTGCGAGAGCGTTTATTTTTTTTTTCTTCAAACGACGGACAAATTTCAGCTGATGTCCGCGCCACGTCATCGCGCCACTCGATCAATTTTGGGCGGATGCTTGTAGAGTGAAAAGTGTGAGTTGTGAAAATAATGAGAATAAACAAGATAAAAGTACACGGGGAAAATTTTGTGATAAAAATTATCGTGGAATTTTCCAACCGAAATGAATAAATCGACATTCTGCAATAATTCACGATTTTTCGTTTCATATATATCTTTCATTTCATATATACTCTATTTATTTAGCAATTTAGTTTAGCAATTGAAACGTGCTTATAGCGCTTGCTGTAATTTCTAGCGAAATTATTTTATATTTCTCAGCAAGATAAACTTTATTGACAGTCTATATATATTCCTGAACTACTAAAAACACAGTAAAATTTAAAAAAATTTATATGAAAGAAAAACAGTAATACTCTCTCTCTTTCTCTCTTTCTCTCTCTCTCTCTCTCTCTCTCTCTCTCTCTCTCTCTCTC
>NW_022639497.1:1642987-1650947 GCF_010583005.1 Odontomachus brunneus
CTCTCTCTCTCTCTCTCTCTCTCTCTCTCTCTCTCTCTCTCTCTCTCTCTCTCTCTCTCTCTCTCTCTCTCTCTCTCTCTCCGTGTAAGAGTTAAGTATGAATATTTAAACTTTCTATATAAAAAGTATATATATAATGTTAAAAGTTTAAGTAACATCTTTATTTAAATATCAAAACAATAAGAATGTCCAGAGTCAGGTATATGTCTAGGTATTGGCTCTTTTACGTTAACGCGCGCGCCTCACGATTCATCGCGATAACCACGTCAGTGAGATTATGGAGTCGAGCTGTAATTACGATGGAATGCAAATTCGCGCGGTCCAACGGCCAGCTGGTGATTATCCGGCTGCGCAATTCCGAGACAGATCTGTATATTTTGGATGACGCGGGGCGAACGCGCCGATGCGTCGTCGATAACGACGGCGGTCGACGGCGGTCGCAAGCGACCCTCGTTAAAAATAACATCGCGCTCCGCTTGCGGCCGACGATATTCCCAATTGTTATTCGTCACGTTAAAAATAACAGCCCCGAATATTTGTTTCAATATTCCGATGATCTTTTCGCGCAGAAGGTCCGAAATAGACCGCGATTGTGTGTCCCGCCGTTCGCAGATATTTTTTCGATTTCATCGTCGCTCGTGCACGCGCGTTTCGCCAATTCCAACTAATTATAGTGCATTTGAGAGCTCTCGCGTCAGTTTTAACCGCTTAATTTGGCACATACCGTCCGCGAAATGTATTTCCCGCGCGGTTCGACGCGCGAGCCACGCGCGACCTGCGGTCTCCGATAGTACGTCGTAAGACGCGCAGAAATTTTCCGTCCGTCGCTGTTATCGCGAAGCCGCTAATTATCGCGGTGCACCTAATTACCGAATGCAACATGAGTCCCAACAAGACGCATGCCTCATGCGTTTATAATGTCTATTAAGTTCCAATCTGAATACCTGCATTGCAAAACGTCGGCCTGTCGCACTCGCGCGCGCGAGCAGGCCCGACCTCGTGATCTTTGCATTTTGAGCAAGGCCGATGGTGCCGAGCCGTTATCGCTGTTGCATGTGCACACGCGTCCGACGATCAATTAGGACGCGCCGTTAATTAAGAGCACTTTTCCTACATCATAATGCAACGGTAAGCGGTAATCGGGACAATTATTCACACGCGACTCCGGTGTTCGAAGTCGCGTCTGGCCTTTTTTTCTCTCTCTTCCTTTCTTTCACTACCATGTGGTGCAATTCTCACGGTGTGATCGAAACGCACGAAAGAAATATGCAAAGTGACATGTAAAAGAAAAAAAAAAACGTGACGAAGCAACTTTACAAGCGAAGCTACACGTATTTGTATTGAATGCAATGATAATGGTACATATATGAATTCATCAACCAAGTGGAATAGAAAATCACGATAACGTCTAAATGACAAGAAAATGATAGTTGAAAAGTGAGTTTTCAAATCGTTTTCTTGTCATTTCGACTTTATCGTATTTTTATTCCACCTGGAATAAAAATCGTATGTCATCGCTTACTGAAAAAAACTACTAGTATTTATAACTACTCACACAACATAAAATCGGGACATAAAACGTCTTAAAGACATTTTAGAGACATCTGAGAAATGTTTTTAAGACGTCTTTTAGACGTTTTATGTCTATTTTATGTTTTTAGACGTTGTATTATGCGTGCATAATCACATGGAAAAAGAATTACTATAAATTATTATCAATAAAATTATTTCTTAAATTCTATTATACTTTTATATATATTACTTTTATTACTTTATATATATACTATTATTACTTTTATATATATACTTTTATATATATTATTATACTTTTAGTGATAATAGCTTCATAGTATGTGCATACTACAGAAAAATATGATTGAAGCCAAAAATAACTAATTTTAGTTAGATGAGCCATTTTTTCTCTCGATCTTGCGTTTAATGTGGCTGATGAGTAGTTGATTTTGGTCTAATATCAAATATCATGATACGAATATGTAGATATTATGTAGAATGTGCTCTCCCCTCGAGCCAAAATACCTTAACCGGAAATGGAAGGCATTATTAAATAGAATCCTGTGTACTCACGCGAGCGCGGGAGACCGTCTTCCGCATTCGAATTGCGGCTCGCTTCGTGCGACAGCAAGAAGTACGATAATTGCAACCTTTCAGGAAACAAACATAAGATTTCGCGGTAATTATCGAATCTGCGAGAAATGATAGTCCCGCACTTGTCATTTTCGAGTGTCGTTTCACACGTTCTCGGTGACGTCGCAGTGAGAAGGTAACCAGATTTCTCAGTCTTAAAAATTCGAGACAGTTCATAAATCTGTGAAGCGGCGGATAAAAGATCATTGAAAAGAAGAAATATATATACATTTAAAACAATATTTTACTTATAGATATATGAAGAACGATTTAACAATAATGAAGGCTTGCTGCATACAGCAAAAGTAGAAACTAAGATAACTAATTGCTAAGATAAAACTTTTGTCATTCTTACTTAAAATTAAGAAGAAGAAGCAAAACTACTATATTTAGTTGTGAACTTTATTGAAAAGCTTTCTTTATTGAAAGCATTTTAAAAAACTCCTAGACGGAGTTAGACCGAGACAGTCTGGCCGAATCCGGGACAAATAAGTGTCTCGATCTAGCGCGCGCGCTCAGGAAGGATAATACTCCGCGATTAATTGTCGCGATCGCGCGATGATACAATCATCATAATCTGAATTAAGCGACACACGCAGGATTCTCGACGGCGGGTAGAGCTGAAAGTTGTTGGTCGCGCTGCGCTGAAGAGCGCACGCACGCACGCACGTGAGCGACGTGTTCCCTCCCCCCTCCCCCGAGCAAAACTTTTTTGCATCTGACTCGCGTCGCGCGCGACTTCTCCCTGTAACGAGAGCGATGGACAACACGAGCTCTTCGTAAAGCGATAATCTATTCGCTCGCTCGCTTGCTCGCTCGCTCGTCACGATTTGAAATATAAATGGCCGAGTTTCCGAGGCGCTGTGACGCGTGTCTCGCCACGACTCTCTGGAACGGGTACGATAGGTATGAAATATGAATACTCCCCGATCGAAGGCGCTCTAGAACTTCGAGTTTGCGACCGACACGTGACAAGGACACCCTGGTCTAAATGCGTGAGGGATAGGGGTGAATGAGTTCGGTATCGACGTGGTCGCACGATACGGCGACGGTGTCGTACCTGGAAACTACGAGGGCGTCACGCTAATGAAATTCGCATACGAATCGAGCTCGATTCGAGAACGTAAATACTCCCGCTCCCGCGAGATTAGACCGCGTGTGGGTAGCGTCGCGAAGCGAGCTCAAAATTCGCCCGGTGATTATTTCGCGCGAAAGTAACGGCGCGTCTTCTCGGGACGCGCTCTTCTTCTGCCGCCACCCCGACGAAAGAGACACATCACGCTCGGCTGTCTTGATTATAGTCTACTTTTTTCATCCCTTTAAATTGCGGCTCTCCGTATTGATCCCGCCGCGGTCTCTGCTCCCTCGGACGTGAGCGCGTGGACGTTCCTCTCGATAATACATTTATATCTGACGATACACACGCGTGTATCGTGAATATGTAAGGCAGGTAGCCAAATATGCAGATCACGTGAGAAGAAAGGCGAATATTCAATTTGAAGCGTGCGCTCACGATTGAATCGAGCGAGCAGCGTGCATTCGATTGAACTTTCCGCGCCTCGGAGTGACTGTCCCGCCCTTTTATAGGCATTGGAAGCGACAATTAAGCACCGGCATTCGTGAAATATTAAACTAGTCGACGAATGAACTATAATTTTCCTGTTAACGAGGCGATCGTCCGTCCCTCAATCCCTTTGTCAGGGGACGCAGCGCACTTGTACGAAAAAAATAAATTATTCGAAGATTATGACCTCTTCCGTCTAAGAACACCTGCAAACTATTAGTTTTAGCCGTGAAATAATACGAGGGAGATCGCGAATTTGTGTAATTTGGCCGCAAAAATCGAAATCGATAAAATCCGCCTAGAAAATATCTCGGCATCTAAGTGAGATCCAGTCCAATTTTCTAAAATGGGTTCTCTGATTATATGTTTAATAAATAAATTTTATAAGATTCATTTGATATCCAATTAAATGAAATAATTAGGAGAATGTATTAAAGCCAATACACAGATATTGCAATATAATAAAAACGTAAATATACTCACATAAATATATAAATATTATTACTAAAATACCTGTGTATTGACTCTCATAGACTCTTGTTTTTTCATTGATATATATATAATTTCAAACATGCAATTCAATGAGAATCTCAGTGGGAAATTCAAAGTTTTCCCAATATTCTCTCTGGTCTTTATTTTACATTAGAATGGAATAAAACACATGTTGACTTTCCAAGTAACTTCATTATTCAATAAAATACTCAGTGTTTTAAAAATATTTCATTAATGTTTTTTCTATGGAGTACAATAATTGGTATAAAAATGGAATTCCCTGTTTGATATCATGAAAGTATATAGACGTTATCGATTGGAAAAAAGTCCGAAGTTCTATAGTATTTCTGTTTCGATTCTAGACAGAGAACCTATGTTAGGAATAAGAACGAGATTCTCAATGGATATTCGTAGAAATTTCCCAAATATTCTCAAGTATAGCATAGATTCCGACTAGATTGTCCAAACTCGTTCCGTAGCGATCGTATCATATAACGATACCAATTGAAAATCCTATTCTTATCCCAACTATAGAAAATTTTCTAGAATTTAATTGGGTTTTCAGATTTCCCAAATAATTGAAATTGCGATCTTAAATAGGAAAAGACTGAAAAGTTGCGTAGAAAGGTTAAAAAAGACAGAGTAACAAATCAATACTTTGATTTACAAATTAATACTTTGATAATTATGATTTATAGAACAGATACGTTTTTTTAAATATAGGCTGTTGTATAGTCACTCTTATAATTTACTGTTAATTGTAAATAATTTTAATACATATTGAATATTCAATGTAATGTTAAAGTTTTATGTTTGAAGTAAAGCTAGTATGTATCGTTTTATTCAAAACATTTATAATTTACTTCAAATAGAGGTTGAATAAAACACTCGAAACAGTTTCAATTACATATACAGAGTGAGTTTTTTAACTTGAGACTGCAAAATATCTGGAAAAATAAGCATTGTACGAAAAAATGTTCCAAATAAATCCTCAATATTTTTGAGGGGGTTTTCCCTCTTGGGGGCGGGATGGGGAGGTAACTTTGAAATTTTAAATAGGAACCCCTACTTTTTATTGCAGATTTAGATTCTACATCTAAAAACACATAAATTTTGTCTGAAACATTTTTTTTTAATTCCTGATAGGTGGCATTGTACTCGGCGAAAATTGGTTAATTATTTTTGTTGTTGGATCAATAACTGCATCGAAGTTGAAGGTCATCAGTTCGAGTACTTATTGAATTAAATGATGAGAGGCAAGGGGACTCATAATAAACAAACATCTTAAAGAGGTTATAATTTTCGTCACGTCCATGTCGTTAATCCTGGGTAAAGCTAAGAACAGATAAAAAATTATCGTAGACATTTACGATAATTTGAAAAACATATTTCAGACAAAAGTTACTTTTCTTCAACGTAGCATCATTATACAACAAAACATAGGGATTCCCATGCAATAAAACATGGGGGAACCAGATCTAATATTCATAGACACCTCAAAAGCCTCAAATGGGAATTCCCTTTGAAGAAAACGAAGGAATAATTTTTATCGAATGCAGCGCCATCTATCAGGAATCGAAAAAAATGTTTCAGGCAAAATTTACATGTTTTTAGACGTAAAATCTGAATCTGTAATAAAAAGTAGGGGTTTTCATTTATGATTTCAATGTTACCCTCCCCCTCATCCCCAGGGAGCGGGAGGCGGCTAACTCTTACGGGATAGTATTGTCTCCTCGAAAATATTGAGAGTTTATTTGGAACATTTTTTCATACAATACTTATTTTTCCAGATATTTTGCAGTCTCAAGTTAAAAAACTCACTCTGTATATATTTAATGTATGCTTTTTAAGTATTTGTAAATACTCACAAAACGTTTCAGATGTTTTATTCGACATAAACATAAAGTAGAAGTTGAAGAAAGAAAAATTTTAGGGGAAGAAAAAATGGTTTGGTAAAAAAAATGGGATCTATTTATGTAGTTCCCACTTAGAATCATTTGTAAAATATTACACTTCAAATCCGAATCTGAGGAAGTTTCCTAATCAGAATTCATCTTTTTTATCAGAGAAATCGGGATAAATTCCAATTAGATTCCCGAAAATTATCCGTGCAAACATTGTAGCGGCATAACCAATTTTGAGACAAATTTGAGCATTCTAGTCGGAATCTGTGCTGTATCTGGGAGAAAATCTCGGGAAATTTCTATACGGGAATTGTTCCACTCGCCTCTTCTTCTCCGCTCCCTCTGTTTTCCGAGCGTTTTGTCTGGCGTGATTTTACGCGTGAAAACCCTGCAATAAATAGCCTTCGCACTAGGCGAAGCGACGTGAGCGAGTAAGGTTGTCTAATAACTTCCCCCCGATTTACGTACTTCGTAAAGTTTGCGCACGTGTGGCCGCTCGTTCTAAAAGAAGTTCCAAACTTTATTTGGGAAAGTTCCTCGCTCTCCGCGAGAGAGGTATGTGCACGTATATCACGCTTGAAAATTTGATGATGGTTGTAATGGCGAGTTGTTCCTGATTGGCGAAATGCCGGTCGAAACTTCCGCGCCGTTTAGCTTCCGCGAGCGTTATCGGGGTATTCTCTTTTGTTCCTCGTTTATTTCGGCGTTTCCGGCCCGCGCGATTATTCGACGCGATTGTTCAAGGTTCAAGATGTTGATTCGCCTGCGATTAAGTAACGAACCGTCGATACTGCGCTCGGGAAGTATTTGACGTAGCCTGATTAGAGCAGCAGCTTCGTGAGCGCGCTAATTCTGAAGTATTTTCGTCCGTTTGCCGTTAGATCGAGGTTAGATGCTCATTGAGGTCACCCGTTGATAAGTACTTTTTCTCGTGTCGCTGATCGTCTTCCCAGTGAAGCCACCATTCAACCGTGCGGGGCAAAATGTGGGTCGCTTTAAAAAGAACATGTGTTTTTCGCGAAATTGTTTTACCTCGTGGAGAGATATCCCTTGCTCGGGATACAATCAAGCCTGAACGCACTTGGTAAATATTTAAATGCGCGTGTCCTACGCAAGCAACTCCAAAATTCCCCTTTTTCCTTCTTGCGATTTGCGAAATTGCAAATAAAGCTTTCCCAAACTCGACGTATCGTCACTTCCTTCAGTCGCGACGGAGTTCTCTGTACTTGGAGCGGAAGAAATATTTCGAGACGTTCATCTTTTTTCTCTGTTTCGCGTACTCGAGAACAACTTCACTGGTTTTCGTCGTAAGGATCCTAGTACCGGCAGCGGGAGTACCAGTACTCTGCTCGTAACGACTCTTTGCAACGACGAGGATCGATCGAGGTGCTCTCGGTCCGCACGTGCGCAGATTATGTGATTCTCTCTCTCTCTCTCTCTCTCTCTCTCTCTCTCTCTCTCTCTCTCTCTCTCTGTGTCTCTGTCTGTTCCACCCTTCAGCGACGTGGCTCGCGTCTTAATTACGAGGAAAAAGGGGTTCCGCGTGCCGTCTTTTCAGCGCGGAAAACGCCGTCTACCCCCTTACGCCCCCGCGCTCCCTTTCTCGCTCTTTACGGCGCGGTATATAATAACAAAGAGCCCAATAAACGGTAGGTACCTGTCCGTTGGATTACCGGGCCAGGCACAAAGGGCGCTATAAATTCATAAACGTGTCGTGGAACTCCTACGCGCGCGCGCGAGTCTTATCTCGTGGACCCCGCGAGTCACGACAATAACATAATAAAACGACCGAGCGCGGCGTGACGCGCGGATTCGACCGGTTCCGCTGAGATCTCGCATCCTACGAGCTCTCGTG
>NW_022639497.1:1650957-1709345 GCF_010583005.1 Odontomachus brunneus
TTCTCTTTACCTTTTACCATCCCATATACTCTCTCTCTTTCCCTCCTTCTCTCTCTCTCTCTCTCTCTCTCTCTCTCTCTCTCTCTCTCCCTGTCTCTGTGTCTCTGTCTGTTTTATTCTCTGCACATTACCACGACCACGTCACTGTTCGTCGAGTGAGTCGAACCTAGGCATCCTTCCATAGAGCCGCCTACGCGCTCACACACATGCGCGCGCGCCATTCGTTGGTGCCACGTGTGCGTGTCGATGCACACATCGATCCACCGGCTGAGCAAGGGTGGGTGAAGCGCCACGGTGGTGCCGAGTGGCCCGCGAATCTTAATACAAAGGGTGGGTGCGTACGCGAAACATAAGAAACGCCACGTGGCGTCGGCCTGCTGTCACGTGCACGCCGGCCGTCCTTGTTTGCAAATCGTTTTTCGTCACGGCGTCTCGGTGGTCGGATGCCAGTCACTCGCCGAGGTTAATCGATTCCCCCGTGTAATTTCGTTTAAATTAATTATCTTCACGCGCACATGGCGCACGAGATTTACGAGTCGAGACGGCTAATCGGACTGCAGGACATCGAAACGCGGAAAGGACGCGGTTTTCGTGGCTCGCGAAACGGATTTTCGAAAGTTCGGTCGCGCTCTTTCGCGGCGAGAAGGAAAATCGCGTGGAATCAACCTGGCGCGTCGCCACGAGGGCTTTGCCGTCGCCAGGGATTTACACTTTTCTGGGTAAACGCCGCCGCCTCATCCTCCTCGTGAGCTCGCGATGTTTTTTCACGAGGGGACGACCAGCGATCCCCCTACGGCTATACAGCAGTACATCTTTTTCTAACGAAACGATCGCCATCGGCGATTAGTTCGCTGTCTTAAAATGTTCTTCCTCGCTTTACAATCCCCTTCTCCTCCCTCCTCTCTTTCTCTCTCTCTCTCTCTCTCTCTCTCTCTCTCTCTCTCTCTCGCTCTCTCTCGCTCTCTCTCTGTCGCCTTCTCTTCCCTCGCTCATTTCATTTCTTTTACTTTCATCGATCGTCGCGTCTCCGACATCGTGCGACGGTTGACGCAATGACGACGCCAGCGAGATCGAAGTGAAAAAGTGGTGAGTGATAAGCCACGTATATATTTATACGAGTTCGCTTCGAGTTCGCTTCGAGTCGAGTTTGAACTCGTGTATACATGTGTGTGCGAGGTCGAACGCATAGGTTCGCTCGTCACGGTGAGTGAATATTTACCTGGTGTCACGATCGCAAATCTTTTTGACGACGGCGACGACATTAATCATTCGAAAGAAAGCCACGTGGCGCGAGTATTCACTCGTCGCTACACCCTCGTTCGGGTACACGAATTCTTATTGAATTTCTATATGTACAGATTACACTGTGAACATCTAAACGAGAATTCAACTTGGAATTTGCCTCGCGTGAGATACTTAGATCTGAATTTAGAGTTAGATTTGAGTTTTTTTTTATTTTAATCATATAATATATGTGACATTACATTTGTAATCACGATTCAGCTAAGAAACCCATCTAATTCTAAATTTAAATCTGAGTATCTCACCTGAGGCAAGTTTGAGGAAACAATTATTCGTACAGGTCTTAGCTTTTAATGCTGAATTTTAGGTACAAGCTTTTTAATTGAATTACAGAAAAATATTGAATAATTACATAGGTTTATAAACGTAAACTGCACCTTCTTATAAGTAATGTTAGGGCAAAAGACGACTATGTTCCCCTTTTACTGCCCACAGGTATTTTCCACCGTTGTTTAATTTAATTCTTATTAAAGGAATAATTAAATTTCTAGACAAAATGTCCAGTAGAAGTCAAGCTAAACAAAAGTCGAGTGTCTGCATTAACAAGACATTCTTTTTAGTTAATGCATGTTTCCATCAACGTCAATTAAACTTTTAATTAAACCTGAAATATTAAATCTAAGTGAAGTTTAAATTGAAATTAATTGATATTAGTAGAAAGCATAAATCTTCGCTCTCGTGGAGAAGTTCAGGCTATGTCACATACATCATAATTTAATTGAAAAGCTTGGATCTAACTCGGAATAAAAATTGGATTATCTCACATGAGACAAGTTACAAGTGACAATTATTAATACGCTGTCTTGTATCATTCTCTCTTAAGACACACCTAAGACTTCAAAAATAGACTAGACAAATGGTGCGTTTTTGCGCAATTTCGTGACAATTAGCGAAGAGAGCGGTGATAATTGAAGCGCGCTCGCGTCGCGGCACGTCGACCGAGATTTAAAGAGCATGTCCAGGTGCGTCGAAATAGTCTCATCTCGCACTTACGGTCACCTCGCGTAGTTATATATAGACATCGATCCGCGAAAGATTCTACGGCGGGGCACTCTATGGCGAAACTGAAATCTCTAAAAAGAGACACGCGCGAATGTCACACGCGATCGCCGCAAATGCGCTAAATGCGGTTGTCTGATTTTAACTCTTCGCCGTAAGCGAATCTGAGTGCAGAGATTTATGATAGGATCAGAATAGATCTATTCTCGCAAATTGATTTACCGTGACTGAGCCAATTCTGCTAATAATCGCGTCGGTCGTAACGCAGAATTCCTAACGACGAGCGAAGATATGTAGGGGAAACCGGATCTATTTGGAAATAAGTTCACAAAATCGATTATTTCTTTTTAACCCTTTACTGTCCAAATTAATTTCTCATGTTTAAAATATTTTCCATGCTCATATGATGTTTAAAACTAAAATACTCAACACATATAAGGTGACATTTTACTTTTATAATTTCCTTTTTTCCCAAAATAGGCTTGTGACTCTCAAGTCACGTTGGACAGTTACTATCGCTGCCAACATACTAAAAAAACGCAACCATTTTGTGACTTTCGCGTTGTATGTGACTTCAGAATCACAGTGGGTAGTAGAGGGTTAACAGATTTCAAGTTCAAGTAAGCAAGGATTTCAAAGTCATCTTTGATATGTTTAAAAATCTTATTTGTTTAATTTTGTAAGTTGTTAGAAAATACTAGAAATAATCAGTTTTACTGACTTACTTCAATATCGAACTAGCTTTGACTCTCCTATTCATGCGAATTCAAATAAATTCCCTCTCGACTCGATGGGTCTTAAATTTGCGCGTGATCCTGAGACAAAATTTTAGCCCTATTTTCAACTTAAGGCTGACCCCTCGCATTGTCTATCTCTTTTTAATGATGTCAGAAGCGAGAAAATGCATGCTAAAAATTCTTGCGAAATACATTGATATAAAAATATATATCCATAAAATAACACTTGCAATCGATTAAATAAATTTGTAAGATATTCCGTGCACTCCCCTTTTGCTTTAACAACCAATAATTTATTGTAAATTAATTTGAATAGAAATAGGCGAAGAAATAGGTTAAGAAAACGAATTGTATGTTAATTTACGACAAATTATTGATTGTTAAAGCAAAAGGGGAGTGCACGGAATATCTTACAAATTTGTTTAATCGATTGCAAGTGTTACTCTATGGATATATATTTTTATTTTAACGTATTTCGCAAGAATTTTTAGCATGCATTTTCTCGCTTCTGACGTCATAAAAAAGAGATAGACAATGCCAGGAGCCTTAATCTTTCTAATATCTGTATATTCTGAAAGATCAACCCGAATCGACATTTTGATCCGACCTCAATATTCCATTTAACACCTATTTTAATATTCTGAGCTCTTTATCTTTTGATTTTATTTAAGTTATTAGATTTACCAAGAAGTCCTCTTTATATATACGTTGTTCTCGTTACATATCCTTCAGAATATACAGATGCTAAAAAGCCCGAGTCGAAGGTAGAGTTAAAATTTCGATTCCAGAGTGTGTGTTTAATACAAATGAAGATTCAAGTTAGCGTCTCTAAATGGCAGAAAATACACAAAATGCCACTTGTAGGTTCTCTCGACAAAGTTGGCAGGTTGAATAGAATCAAAATAAGTTGACAGGTTTCAAAGTATCAAAGCAGACTTTGAGTGGAATATTATAGCGGAGGTCGAAGGTAGGATGCGTTTTGCAGCTTCTATTTTCGTTCCGCAATGCAAAACCGTTAAAGGCAATTTTACGGCGTGCGAGCACTGCGGTGCTTCGCTCACCGCTGCCCGACGACAAACAATAGTAGCGGAAAGTAACGTTACTTATCTCGGGGTTTAAGATTTAACACGACGTGTCGAGTACGACGATTCGCAGTAAGTTTAGTTAGTTAACGTCGAGAGGGCTCGCGGTCGTCCGACTTTCCGACATTCGCGCCCGTGATTCTGGCATATGCTCGGCATTATCGGGAGGGACGCATTTAGCGCTGTGCGAGCAAGGAGAATACGGGCCATTGTCTGCACAAGAGAGGATACACGCACATCGATCGGCGTGCTTCGTGATAAAATACGAATCGCTAGGCGGGCGCCCAATGCGCGGCAACAACTACCGCAATAGGATTCGCGTTGTCGCGTGCAGTTTCGTTTCGTTTCGTTTCACATCGTCTTGAATTCCCTCGTTGGGTAAATGTCCAAAGACTTCGCGACGTGGAGCTAGCGATCTTTGAATCAGAGACTGAGCTCTCATGCGCTTTGATTGGTCCCGCCATGTTTTGTCAACTTCCGCTTGTATTCGAATCACAATAATCTCACGAACTTTGTATTTCAGCAAAACAAATGAGAGAAAAACATTGGAAAAAAAATTTGATAATATTTTCTTTTTATATAAAATTCCATATACGAAATGTCAGAAAAAAATATCACTTTTTTATATAAAACATCAAAGTGACTCAGATATAAAAAAATTCCTCGTATTTAATGTTTTTCTTACGTGGGACATTCCGTGCTTGCACAGAGTTCGGTGTTCAGAAAATTTCTTTCGGAAATACCGTTATGATATAACCTCTCGATGATGAATTATTACAGAACGGTGCATATTTATCCGTTTTTCCGATACATTCCAATGCACACATTACAATTGTATATTACAGCAATATATTGCTACAATATCGGTAATCGATCATGAACTTCTGCAAAAATGATCCAATCTACATAAAATATATTTCGAGAAAAACGAAAAATTGTTTTAATCCTTTTAAGTATCATTAATATCAATAGGAACCACTTAGAGTCGGGCAG
This sequence comes from Odontomachus brunneus, assembly GCF_010583005.1. Taxonomy (NCBI): domain Eukaryota; kingdom Metazoa; phylum Arthropoda; class Insecta; order Hymenoptera; family Formicidae; genus Odontomachus; species Odontomachus brunneus. The sequence continues at coordinate 1,656,071 of NW_022639497.1, forward strand.
TTGAAACGTTATAAATGTGCTATCTAAAATGTTTTTCGGCAATATTTCATTAAAAAAGGTTACTAGAATGTTCCATGAATTATGTACCTTATGCCCGTTTCTACCATCTTTGGTTAACTTAACCGACTGGTTATTCTAATGGAATTGACCAGTTGTATCTGTCAATTCTGACTAACAAGAAATGCGATTGGTCAATTCCATTGGAATAATCTGCCTGGTTAAGTTAATCAAAGTTGAAGACGTAGTTGAAGAAGAAGTTGTAGAAACGAGCATCAAAGGGCTAAAAAGCTTAGACAGCTTAGACTAAAATTCTTCGCAGTCGTTCGAGAAGTCAAGCATGGCCAATTTTCTTCTGTGCAAGGGTATTCATTGGCAATCCTTAAAAAGTTGGTAAAAAATGACGCAACTATAGTAGAAAATAAAATCGATTTTCTAAGTAACCTTAGACGCCCATAAGATTTGAATCTTGTTTGTTTTATATATATATATATATATATATATATATATATATATATATATATATATATAGAAAGACATACGCGCAGACTATTTATTGGTAACGAAAACTTAACAATCATAATTTGGTAGGTTGGATAATTCTTGCATAACTACGGCTAATTGTGGTTACAAGTATCAGAGCACGGTAACGTCATGCGCATGCGTGAGCGCGTTGGAGCGAGCTAGGTTAAAGACTGAGATAGTGAATATTTCATCTCTCTCTCTTTCTCTCTCTCTCTCTCTCTCTCATACGATTTTAACAAAACCACTCTTATGGTCAGTCTGATGCAAAGATCTCTACGTCAAGCCTTGTTCGCGCGGTACCTATGAGGGAAGAGCAGGCCGCCTGCGATCGATGACCGATTTCCTATTTTCATCATTTAGCAACGTATATATCTCTTATATATCGTATATATCTCTTGGCGCACATTAAACATGCACGATATCCTGTCACGGATAAAACTTTCTGAAAGTAGCTTCAACCTGGCGCGGTACGATCAGGAATTGTCGCGCGTGCAACCTCCGAGTGTATAAATCGTTAGTGCGTGGATAAGTAAGTACGTCGCTGCGACGTACTCGTGCAGAACTCTTTCGCGGGACCATTGACCGGGTAAGCGCGGAACGCTACGCCGCGCGATCGATTTCGCGCTCCTCGCATAGATTTCCGCTTCGCATGCCGAGACTGTCTTCTTCTTCTTCTTGCAAGCCACTTACCCTATTTATGTCCGACGTGATACTTGAAACTCCGTCCGGCGGATTTAGATTGTCATAATGTCTCGCATCTCGTCATCGTTGTTCGTCGTCGACCGATCATCGTTATTACTTTCAGCCTCGACGCAGGCTTGTCGTGGAAACGGCGGCAGTTCGCGGCCCAACTTTTCCCCGAAGTTACTGACTCCGACGTCGTGATGCGATTGTCGCTACGATTGTGGCTGGGTTAGAAGTTGGCCTCTTTTTCCCGACTGTTTATATTCATCGATATATTCCGTGACGTCGTTCGAATGTAAAATGTAGATTAAAGTAAAAATACGAATTCCAGGGTACGTACCTAATCCTGGACTTTCTTATCGTAATTTAATACGAATATTTAAATACGAATGTTTAAGCTTCTAATATAGATATGTATATATTCATTATATGTATATATATATTTTTATGTTAAGAGTTTAAATATTCAAATTTAAAGACCGAAACGATAAGAACGTCCAAGGTTAGGGTACATGTCATTGTGATATTTTTGCTGGCCTTCACTTTTCATCGTTTTATTTTCTCGAAGATAACTCCCCGCTGAACAAGTGGAATTGTTGTTCCTCGGTGCAAAATTGACATCTTTGCTCCGCAAATGATTTTGAAATAGGCGTTGCTTCCCGCGACCAATTTTGGTCACTGGCACCTTTTCGTACAAACCGCATGGATAATGCGGTATGTGTGTGTGTGCGCGCTTCCTAGCGATATCCATCGATCCGCTTTTAAAGGGGCGTTCACACCGGCGATACGTACGTATACGTGCATTGGCGAGAACGAGAGGAGGCTCAGCGGGGAAGGCAAGAGCGAGAGCAAGAGAGAGAGGATTCCTCGTGGCAGTCCCAGGGGACCAATGACCCCCTCGTCTGGCTCGATCACTGTGTCGCAATGCTCGTCACCGGGCGACTTTATAAGCGATACCGCGAACTCGGACAGCTCGGACGGCTTGCGAATGCTTCCAGCGAGTTATTGCTAGGGACGTTCGCAGGGAGGGGGAGGGGAGGAAGCAAGGGGTAGAGTAAGAGGCGGAGAGAAACGGATAGAGGAAGCGAGCTAGAGAAAGTGAGGCACCAACGACGACGATAACGACGACGACGATGAAGGTGGATAGAAACGAAGGTGAAGGCGGAAGGAAGAACGAGATAGAACGTAGAAAATGTGAACGGGGGGAGGGGGGACAAGATCGGCAGGGGAAAGAGGGAAGAACGACTAGACAAGATCGCGCGAGGGAACGGAGGAGAACGTAGACGAAGAAGAGGGATAGAGAAGGACGAGATGAGGACTCGCCGCTCCCCCTCCCTCTCTCCCTCTCTCCCTCTCCTCTGACGACTTTTTCTTCTTCTAACTTTCGGTCGTTCTCCTCGTTCTCTACCTTTTAGTTTCGTCCGTTCTCAATCTTTCCCTCTCTGTCTCTCTCTATCTACCTCCCTCTCTCGCTCTGTCTCGTTCCTTCCTTCTGTCTCGATGCCGTCTCCTTTTCTCTCGAGTTTTCTTCCTCTCCCTGTGGCGGCAACGTGGGCGTGGACGTGGGCGAGGTGAGTCTTCAGGGCCGGCGAGCATCGACCGATCCGGCCGGACGTCTCGTAAATCGCGCCGGTCGCCGGATCTTCTCGAATTGTACGTCCCTGCCGATCCAATTCTATGGCGGGAGATCTCCTGAGATTCCATCGTGGTAGAATCGGGTTGGAGTGCGCGGCTACGCGAGAAATATCGTCGACGATCACCGTAGTTAGCCACGTTGTAAGTCGGGGATTCGATTAGTTCGACCTCTCGCGTTGGGGATCGATCTCTCTATAAATCCTCCAAGAAAATAAACTCCTCGTCTCAATCGACCCGGCGATCGCAGCTAACATTCAGCCGTGGAATACGCGTCTGCCATTTCGGACAAACATGTAAATGCATTTTAGGGGAGAGTTGCCGAAATCGTACCTCATCAGCCACTTCATTATTGTTGAATGACATCTGACGGTAAAAATGAGAAATAAATGAGCGGTGAGAAGTATAACTTGATTTTTCTACTGTGTCACCAGCTTTCTTTAGACTCAAGTAAGGCAATTTTAACAGCTTCATCGCTGTCGCCTCGCTTTTTACTTCTTTTTCTCCTCTTCCTTTTTTTGTAATATTTCCTTTACTTTGTAATATTACTTCTTGCTTTTTTTGTTGTACTAATAAAGTTATTATTATTATCATTATTATCGTTATTATAAACAAAAATGCAGATTATATCCTATTTTGTATGTGCAGCAAATATTAAGAGAAAAACCAAGTGCAATTGATGAGGCACAATTTAGAAGACTGCCTTATATTGAAGTTTCTCCTGCATCTTGTATGAAACAATAACATCCGCGTAGATATTGCAAATTCGCCGTACAACACGTCCTATGTACAATTCTCGAGACGTGATTTGAGCGCATAAACTCACTTCGTCATTATATGCCGCGGAATTATGCCTGTCGATGCGTGTAATTACGCTTATCAAGATCGCTTACGGTTTGTTATGTGTGGCACCGGCGTGGCGTGTGAATTATTAATTATACGTAAACATAGGGATGACATGACCCTTCGCTATTTCCCGCGCAATAATGCATCGTTACGTCATCACGAGCGGACGAATGATCGGAACGTTTGGTTTTCTTTTCTTTCTTACTTTTTTTTAAATTATCGCTCGATTACAGCATGGAGGCTCAACGTGCCTCACGCGCGTCAACACGTTCTTATCAAACGGACCATGTGCACGATCACATCCTGTTGATCTACAAAAGTCGCGCGAGGAGTAGCAATCGTAATGATATCGACGGCCAACGACGTATTTCCAAGTGAACTCATTTTCTCTTTCCTTTTTTTTTTTAACAAGGTGCATGTGCGCGATGACACGATTATGTAAAGGAATTATGAAGTGCGCCACCATGTGTAAGCGGATATCAGTGTTCCTTTGATATTCACTTTTGCATGAGCCGCGTCGCCACGGGAACCGCGAAACCGCGCGTTTGTTTATTTGATATTCGACATTATGTTGTATCGCGATCACATTGTTCCGATTTCAAAGCACCGTTCGTAATCGAATATCCGTGCTAACGCGAATATCAGGATGACAGTAAGCTCGATTCTCTCTCGGCGAGATCGTTACGCCGGAATAACAAATTGATTTGTCCCTTCCTCCCTCTGCACTTCGTTCATTCGGCCTTCCGCGAGAGGGTTAAACCCCGCTGTGTGAAAGAGAGAGAGATTTTCGCTTCCTGTCCGACGCGTTCCCCGCACTTTCGAATTCCCTGCTCAGGGCCGCTTTTGCGATCGATGAGCGCTCGTGTCGTTATATGACGACGAGGAGGACCCTTCTCTAATGCCTGTCCCTCTCCCTCTCCTTCTCATTAAAGCCGTCCGTATGCTCCGCGGAGAGTAGCATCCTAATGCTATTTACACAAGTGCTCCACCGTGGCGAAAGCGCGTTCGAGGCCGCTTCGACGTTGTGGATGGTTGCGCGTATGTGTGATGGTTGGTGTTCTCTCTCGCGTTTACATCAGACACAATCGAGCACCAGTATAATCCCGTACGGGTTTCGGGACTCCCGACGACGCCGGTCGCTTTGTCTTCGTCGAGACGACGCGACGCGACGTACGCGCTATTAATTGCCAACGACGTTCTCTTGGTTTCTCGTGCATTTCATTAGCGGAAGACGCGGATGCCACGTCGACTCCGGAACATACACATTTTATCTCTCTCTTGCGAATCGATATCTGTTTCCCCAGGCTTGGAGGATCTCGCTTTTTGTGCTCGACCATGCTGAAATCGGAACTGTGAATCCTCGTCGGAAAAAGAACTCGCGCCCGGCCGCGTATCGAGAAATATTTTCCACGCGCCACGAATATCTGTTTCCGCGTTAATTAAAACGCACACGTGCGCATCGCCGAGTCGAAATTTTCGCCCTATTTTCGACCCGAAAACTTTTCAACTTTCCAACTGTATATACTGAAGGATCAGCGTGTGTTTGATTACACGTGGAAACTGAAGTCCTATTTAAGGCCTCTAAATGGCGGAAAGGATATAAAATGCCACTTGTAGGTTCTACAGTGAATTTCTCAGCAAAATGAATAGGTTAAATAGTATCAACAGAGATTGATATAGACTTCAGAATATCAGGTGTTGAAGCTTCTGAGTACTTACTCAGTGGAAATCTGGATGGATGATATTAGAAGCGAGAAAACTAATGTCCGAAATTTCTACGTGCCATTCTTAAATAAGAAGTATATTTAAACGAAAGAACATTCGCGTGATCGTTTAAGTATACTTGGAAAATGTTTGGAAAAATTACTTTTTTCTCTTGGCAATTCCTTCTTAACCTATTTTTTCTCATGATTTGGCAACATTAATTTTACGTTTATTTCTTGATTGTCAAGAGGAAAAGTTTTCGGAACATTCTGCAAGTGTGTTCAAACATGCGATCTGTGCTGGGATTCTGTAACTCATTATTGGAGTTAACGACAGTTTTGTTATCGTTCCGCAGCTTTTATATACTGTAGAAAAGTTGCGCAACGATAACGATTAACTCCAATAACGAGTTATAGAATCCCAGCACTGAAGTGCTTCTTCACACAAATATCTTTTTATTTAGAAATAGCACGCAAAAATTTTCACCACTCGCTTCATTTCTCATTTCTAACGACAGAATCCAACATGGTGAGTATCCAGGAGCCTTAAATGGAATATTCGGGTCGAAAGTAGAATCGAAATTTCGACTTGGGTCGCGTGAGAATGAGACGTGGGACGCGTTCGTGACGGTATAGGCGCGATTTTTCCGCGGAGAACAGCGATAGTCAAGCTCTTCTCTTGACTCGGATGGAATTCGCGTTCCCTAGTAGTACGAGTGACGTGCAACTCGTCTTATATACCGTCACATGTCTTGTTATATAGTCGACATATAGGTCTTCGTTTAATCAAATCCCGGTTCAAGGCTAATTTATTAAAGTAGCTTCCCGGCGTGTCACTCTGAACATAATAAATGAAGAGATCCGTCGCACGAATAACGATCGCAGACGTGTCCTCCTCCCTACTGCGAAGGGAAATTAGCATACCGCCGTTGGACATCCTTTACCCTTTCTGCCCACGTATCGTTATCGATTCCTTCGGATCTATACCCGAGCCTATGAATCCTAAATATGCGGACTTACGCAACCACGCCTCCTACTCCTCCTCCTCCTCCTCCTCTTCCTAGTAGTCGTCGACAATGTCTCTTCGTCCGCACTGTCTTCATCATTGTCTTCGTTGCGAGCGCAGGCAACGAACGTAGGACGAAAAACGACGCCGCGACCTAGTTTCGCGTCATGCCAATGGCTGATCGTGCAACAGTGGCCGGCGGTCCTAATTAGCGAAGTCTCGATCCGCCAATTAGCAGTCGGGTGTGTGCCGCAGGATCGGCTCTGGGAATTTTCCGAGCGTATCGGCGGACACTCCGGCGGCGGTTCCTCGTGGGATTAAAGTCGCGCGTTTCGAGCGCAGCGGCGAGCGGCGCTGCCAAAAATCTCCGATGCCCGCGCGATTGCGCACGCAATTTCGGGGATTCTATTCTAAGCAGTCTCTCCTCCGTGCGCGCGATTCCTTCGAATTGCTGAGGATGCCGCGCCGGGGACATACCGTCGTCTCCCTGGCTAGAAATTTATCCCACGGTCGATCAGGTCGACACCAATCAGTTGTCTGGTTTATATAAGGCGATATTATCGGGTCACACTTATTATAATTACAATAAGACTCTAATTATTTTATAAAATTATTTTATTAAATATTTATTATTAATAAGAACCTGATTGCCACATTGCGTTACCTGACTTGTCAGATAACCCGATAAGGTCACTTTGTACAAACATATTGTACGAAATGTTCATGCCAGTAGTATCCACTATTTTTTTACTATTTAGTTACAATAATCAAACAAGAAACAAATGTTAGGTTAATCTATTTTTAAATGGCAATAAGATACAATAAAAATTTTGCAAAGTTCCTTTTCTGGTTTCTTTTTTCGCAAAAAGAAATCAAGGTCATCTTTATTTTTTTAAATGAAACTATATTTCTTTTTATCCAAATTGTAAAAAATAAAAAAAAAGAGACAATAGTAATTCATAATGTTATTTTTATCAATATTTAACTGTAAAAATATAGAAAATATGATGTTTTTAATACAATACGTGATTAAGAATAATATTAGGTACTCTCAAGACATATCTGAAGTGTAACCCATTCCAGTTTTTTTTCCATCCCCTGCAAAATGACAATGGAAAGAACATAAGTTACTATTAAATTTCGCTTAATTCTTTTTACAGCGCTGCAGATGAAAAAAGATATGGTTTCATTTAAAAAAGTTGATCTTTTCACGAAGAAAGAACGTTGTCGAAATTTTCATTGTTGCATCTTATTACCGCTTAAAAGCTGATTAATTAGAACTTTTTCCTGTCCGATCGTTGTAACTAGTAATTTAGCCCCCTCTTCTAATTATTTAATTATGCATCTTTTCATTCGTTCAATTGCGAGAAATTATGCCTCAAGCAGGAGTCGAACTTCTCCCAGCAGGAACTTACACAAGACAGACAATCAACTGGGACCATTCTGATCAGAGGATCATGGAACCAATTTCTGGTCGAGTCCGATGAGTCCGACGGACTATTGCCCTTTCTGTTTCCCACGTCGTGATATTTTCCGCGGTGCATCCACCGCCTCGTCCCAATTACCCTCCGCTAACGACGCCCATCAATCCTCCTTTCGGCCGCGGCGGAGGAAGCGTAATATTAGGTCACGCTGCGTCGCTGCCGCCGACGCGATACAAGCAGAGCCTGCTTCTTGGTCGGCAGTGCTCGATCTAATTTAAATATTTAACAGTGTCGATGTACGGACGTGCTCGACGGATCGGCTCGTTATAAACTCGAGTGACAAGCACCTCGGCGGAATTTGTTAGGCGCGTCGCGGCTAACCGCGTCGAGTCGCGTTACCGTCGCCGTATTAAGATGCAAATGAAGCCCGTGGCCGTCGCTGTGACGGCAGTCGCCGCCGTCATCGTCGCGCGAGTCGATATGCCCGCCGACGTCAAACAGAATCGCGAAACGCCCCGGTAGCGCCTCTGCACGGCCGATCTCCTCCAGTATGCATAAAGCATCGACGTGACGAATCTTTCTCGGGGGACGCAGCGGGTCGATGGAAACGGTGTAAATTTAATCGTTCAACGGACGCGGGCGCATCGGCAAGAATACACACGGACGGCATTTGCATGACTGAGAGCGTGTCCCCACGTGTTAATTGTAGACGCGGAAGGGATCAGAATGTACTTCCTGTGCGCGAACACTTTGTGTCGCTCGCGAGGGAGAACCGGAGCGAGCGACCGGCGTCGCCGCTTCGTCGTCGTTTCCTTTCAGCGTCTCGCTCGCGGACGCAACGTCGTCGTCGTCGTCGTCGTCGCTTTGTTCGCAACTCCTCCTTCGTGACTTCGCCGAAGGTTAACAGTATTGTTTTCGTGCGCTCGTGCTTTGTCGTGGTCGTTATTAAGGCCGACCTATTTGCGCCCGAGTGAGCGAGGGCCACTTTGCTTTTTTTTCTCTTCTTTTTTTTATTATTTCCCCGGGTTTCACACGTCTTTCGCTCTATAAATATATCCAATGTGCTGTCCGCGCGCGCTAGCTATATTACGCTGCCGCGCTTCGTGGGATGTTACGTTCTCAATGAGAGTTTATTTCTATTGCTCAGTCTGCATAATTGGACAGGCCTGTCGACGACGATGTGATACGAACACCGTCGTCGCGAATCGAACGCGTCCTCCCCATCACTGACGATCGCGAGTTCATCAACTGTCCGAGGTATTAAAGGCGGAGGAGGCCAATTCAACAAGCATGATATCGATTCTGAGTCGCGATGTTAAAGCGAGAGACGTAAGTCGCGAATCTAGACTTTACTCTCCAAATTTTTTCGAGCAAAATTCCACTCAGGAAATAGAGTGACAGTCGGGTCACTCGAATTCGTCACTCTATACATATTCTAATATGTAGAGTGATTTTTCTCTACTCTAAATAGTCGAGTGAACTATTAATTTAAAATTCTAAGTAAGCGTGTAGAATCGAAATAGCAATAAATGCTGTTATTTCCGCACAGAAAGATAATTTTAAATATTTTTGTTCAAATATTATTCAATTACATCTATAAAATTCAAACACATTTACTTGGTAGTTTTGTTTAAGTAAAATATTTGCTTTCTTTGGTCTGAAACTTGTCTCTTTGATCGTTCAATCTTGATCCTATGTGTCGGTATTCTCACTCGAGTTTTGAGTAGGATTTTACTCGGGAAAACTTGGAGAGTACTCTTCGCGAAGAGATCGATTCGGAAATATCAGTCGACCTACTCACCTGCCGAATAACGGGTGCCACAATTGCGACTCATCCGGCGAGCTCGCGGTGGAGCTGACTTCCGGCTCCTGCTTGAGCAGTCCGCTGCGCACCCTGAGGAGAGGCGGGTAAGGGTTGACGCGCGTTCTGCTATTCGACAAGTCTATCGGTGCCGGCATCAGCGTGCCGATCGGCTTGCAACTTAGCTTGGGTTTCCCCGCGGTGGCACCTCTCGCGGTGCCGCCGTTGTATCCGCTGTGACCGGATCCTCGGTTGTTACTGTTATTGTAACTGACTCTGGCCGGTTGCAATTGTTGCGACCTGGACACCGGTCCCTCGCCGTGATCCAGGACGTGTTGTAGATGCGCCAACGATATCACGAGCAAGTCGGGGTCGCGGAGGAGGTCGGGTCTGGTGAGCGCCTCAGGTAGCCTCAATTCAGGTCTAGTAGCGAGCAACTTCGGTATCTCCGTGGCTGGATTTGCAGCCAAAGCCGGCAGGTAATTGCGCGGCACCAGCAGAGGGTCGGGAATCAAGTGGCCGAAGGTTTCGACTAGCTCGCGCAGCTGACTAGCCGGGTCCAGGAGCTTGTCCGTGCTGCTCGACGTGGCGCAAGTGTCCTGGAGATGTTCGGCGAAGTGACTCCTCACGGTTTTCCCGGCGACTCCCTGGCAGCAATTTGTTCTTTCGTTCTTTTGTCGACCGGTCGGCCACTCGACGGACATCGGCCTCTTCGGCGCGCTGCGATCCGTCGTGTAGAAGCTGCTGTGCATATCGCCGCTGGACATCGGCCTACCGTGGTTCCACATCTCCTGATTGTGGACGCTCGAGCGCTCCTGGAAGCTCCGGCTGGCTTTTCTAGCGGCCACAACGGCAGCGCCGGCGTTTCTATCGACACTCGAGTACACAGATCGACCGACGTCCACGCCCTGATTATCGGCTCGAATCAACGCTCCTTCCTTCTTGGGTCTCTCGTGATCCTTCGGCTCCGCGCAGTTGGGAGACGGCAAGATGCTCTTGAGCGTCAACTCGCTCTTGGCGTCCTCCGAACAAGACACCGAGCACGGTGGGCTCGGAAGTAGTCTCTCGAGATACGTGGAGGATGGTCTCCTGGAGGCCGGCGAGCACGGTATCCCGCTGGGCTGAGGAGACACTACGGTACCGCGAGACCGCAACTCCTCCAGCACCTGCTCGTCAAAGTGCTCCAGGTCTTGATATTTACACTTGGCCTGCGCCTCACTGCTCCGGTTGGAGCTTGTCCAAAGATGATCGCCCTTCGCGTTCTCCAACGATGCCTTACGGTCTTCCGTAATGTTCCTGGAGCCGTGCCTGTTGTAACAGTCGATGTCCACATTGTCGTACACCAGTGAATCTGCCCTTTGCCTCCTGAGGTCCTCCAATACCTGCGAATCACAGTCGTCCTCTTCGTCAACATCTTCGGCTTCGTCAACTTCCTCAGTCTCCTCGTCGTCCTCCTCGTGCGGGAGCTCGTCGAGCTTTGTTTCCTCCGGCTCGGTTTTGTTGAAACTTACTGTGCTCTCGGGCGACTCCACGCGGCGTTTAATGCTCGGCGAGGTAGCGGTTAACTGACTCGTGTTGCTTCGGTAGCGATAATTCGGTATAATGATGGAGAGACCCGGTAGATTGCGAGGTGAGATCGTGCAGCTGTGGTTGTTGAGGAAGCCGGGGGTCGTCGGCGAGTTGACACTGCCGTTCTTCAGCAACTTTTCCACGCACTCCGCTTGCGAGTCCGGCGATCTGCTCGACGAGGACGCTTTCGAGAGCGGCCTCGCAGGTGGCGTGATCAGGTTCTTGGTGCTGATTTCGACTGTGCCTCCCATCACAGACACCGACAGCCCCGGTGTGTTCCTCAGAGCGTCCAGGAGCCTCGAACTGTCGTCGTAATCGATTTTCAGTGGCTCGTTGGGCTCGTCCGGCGCCTCTTCTTCGATTTCCAACAACGCCTTTTCGTTCGATGCGTTCTGCCACGTGTCGGACGGGTTGGATCTGCACCTTGGTCGAGAATTCATCAGACCACCGTCGGCTTCGACGACCTTGCAGAATCGCAGGTCCGTCTTGGGATTGTTCTTGAGCGACTGCAAGATCTTGTCGTCCACGCAGATCTTCTTCTCCTCCACGTCTAAAGAGTAGTCCTCGAGGATCTTCTCGTCGTGCACTTCTGGTTTCTCGTCCACGTCGACGTCACCGTCTTGAACTGTTTCGATCTGGTAACTCGAGCGATCGCTCGCGTTATCGAACGACTGCTCCGCGACGGGGCTCGGCTTCTTGCCTCTCTTGTCGGCGCGTTGCTTCTCGCGTGCGCCTTCGTCGAGCACTCGGTAGGTCTTGGTAGAATCCACCGGCAGATCGGCGCTGGGAGTGTCAGTGGCCAGAACGGGCGATGCCGTGGCGTTTATCATGTTCAGTATATCCTGAATGCCCGCCTTGTTCACCCGCTGACATCTCTCACTGTCTCTCGCCTCAGCCGCCGTCTCCTGCTCCTGCTCCTCCTCTTCCTCCTCCTCCTCCTCCTCCTCCTCCTCCGCCCGGTCGATCGCATCCTCCTCATCTCGCTCGTTGCTTCGGCTCATCCGCTCTGTTTCGCTCGCCGAGTCTTTCCTCTCTCTAGTCTGGCAAACGACATTTTGATGCGAGCTCTCGACAAGTTGCGACAGATGCAACTGCTCCAGCACCACTCGCGGCTGTAACAGCTTGTCCTTCTGCGCCCTGTCCAAGTTAACCCAGTCGCCCACCGGCCTGTGCTTGCTCATGAGACAGTCTTGGGCTGTACCTCGTACATCGCGGTCCATCTCCACGTCTCCCGTTCGGTTCTCCTCGTCGTCTTCCTTACCCCCGTTCTCGGAGCAACCTTGAACGGCGTTCCTGTTGGAATCGTCACGGACTCCGAGGGGATACGCGTATCCTCGCCGGTTTTCGTCGTTCCTCACGTCTTCGTAACACCTCTTTCGACCGGTGCCTTCGACGCCAGTGAGCACACCATTGCTCGCGCCGTTCACCGGGTACATTCGGATCGGCAGACGTTGATGAGGGTTCGCCGCGGTCTCTTGGCGCAGCGTGCCGTTCTCCTTCTCGTCGTTGGACAAGACCGACGAAGCTGGCGAGTCCACCAAGCTCGGTGACCGGCTCGTCTTGCAGGCGTTGGCGGTGGCCAAGGCGATCGAGTACACGTTGGACGTCGTCCGCGGTATCGAGCGCCATCCTTGCGCGGTCTTGGTCAGCTTGATACGATTGCGCTTGTCGTAATCTTCGCATCTCACTTCGACGATCCTCTGTTCGCGTTGCGACGCCCATAGAAAGATCGGGTTGACCTTCGGCCGCTTCTCCTCCGGCTCGCCGTCCGACGCGCCGTCCCGCGGCGTCTCCTCCCGTAGCTGCTTGGGATGCTTCGGCTGATGATGATTCTGATGATGGTGACGGTGATGGTCGCGTCTTTGACGACGGGGCACTGTGCCCCGCGCAGGGGCCCCGCTCATCACTCCATTCAACGCACGGTGGTTACTCTGTCACTCGTCCATCGACGAGACCGTTTCCGGTCCCCCGATCGTCCTCGGTGATCGATCGCGATGAGACGTCAGACGGCTAACTCGCACTGTATGTGTGTGTGTGTGTGTGTGTGTGTGGCCCACCACTTATTATTATATAATTTAACGGTTTTATTACACAGCCAAATGTCAAACACGCCGCGATTCTTCGTTTCACATGTTTACTAGTCGCGACACCGTACGTCTGGAAGAAGCTCCCGTGCGCGATCTCGACGCGTCCCGCCGCTGGTTTACCACTCCGCGCATCGTAAACCTCTTCCGCGGCGTGGTGCAATGCGATCGCGACACCCGGTAGCGAACGAGACGGCACGATCGCAACGAATTCGACTTGAAGTCGCACACCCCGGCCGTTCACCGAGCTCCTCGGGCTCGTGCAATCGATCTCAAGGCCAACGTATCGCCATTGTCGAGCGCTTCCGCGTGAGCCAGGACCACCCGTCGTCGTCCCGTCGTCGCCCCGTCGTCGCGCGTTGTCCGTTTGATCGTCTGGTCAGTGGTCGACATGCGGAGCGGATCCACCGCTCGTTCCCAACCGCTCGCGCGCCGTCGACGCTAACGCCGAGGTCGCCGGCGTTCATCCGGCTATCGAACCGTGACACGCCGCGGAGCGGACACGATCTTCATCGTCGGGGCGTCGATTTGCGACAGGCTCGCGACGGCGACGGCGACGTTGGCTCGCCGGAGCTCACGGCTGCCAGCCGCGTCGAATATCCTCGACCCATCGAGAGACACGCTGGTGGTAGCTGGTGTCTTCCTCTCGCCGTGCAGCCGTGAGCTCTCGCGAACGGTACTCTGTGACGTGAACCCGCGAGGACCCGCGGAGGACGAGGAGATCTCACGTTGGCCGACGCGAACGGGGGAGAAGCGTCGTCGCGTCGGGACGACGTCGGCGAGTCGCGGAGTCTTGCGTGCGACACCTTGCGACGGGGACGGTCGCGCGCGAACAGGGGAAACGGGCGAGCTCTGCGATTCCGCTCACGGGGGATCACCACCCGCGTTGTCCGTTGTGAGTTTCTTCGGGCTTCCGTGTATTGCGATTGTTACCGATGACATAACACCGCGCGAAACGGCCGTCCGATGGTTACATGTCGTTACGCGCGGAGTCACTGCCTGGGAGCTACTGGCGATGCCTCCTCGTTGCCTTCCTCTACGACGCCGCCGCGCGCGCGGCCACCGCCGCCACCGCCGCCGTCGTCGTCCTCGCCGCCCCCGCTCCGCGGGATCGCGACGCAGGTGCGGACCGAGCGCAGGCGCCCCTAAAGCCCGTGTCACACCACGGATTGAAGATGGAGGATTGCGGATTAGATTTCGACGAATCGAGGAATTTCGATTTTGGCCTGCTTTGCTCCAGTTGATCAAGTTTCGATCTTCAATCTGCGATCCTCTGTCTCCAATCTGTAGTATGACACGGGCTTAAGACGGCCCGAATGAATGAGTACACGGAAAACGAGATGAACCACCGGGTTGTCTCGAGTGTGTCTACGCGAAACGACACGTGATTGTTGGAAGTTTTGCGACTGGTCATTGATATGAAACACTCATGTTCAGCATCAATTGAACATTGACACTGCAAAGTATACTCTGTATCTATAAATATCAAGCAACAGTGACATTACATATCATCGTTTTACACTCAGTGATGTGATTGTTGCATGTAACATATGTTACATTACTCATTATCAAGTAGGAAATTGTGGCACTGATGTGTTTTTGTTGGTGTGTTCACCGGCTAGGTTATGTGTCATGTGAAAATGCGTCAAACATAAGATTTCGTGTAAGAAGAATTGAGTAATCTCTTTCATGGATTTGCGAATTGATATTATCGTTTCAGAGCAGTTTTATCGTAATCGCCGAACGTGCTGTGTCGACGCGTAGGATCGCGATTTCCTTCTGACGCTCGTGCGCTTTAGGGCAGGGTGAAAATACAAATATCGACCGCACTGGTGCGCGCTTATCCCTCGCCCCGAGGCAGCTACTCGCGAGCGGAGTACCGACCACGAAGAGAGGAAGAGGGACGGACAGATAGAACGGCGGAGATAGATAAAGTGCAGGGAGAGGAGGGAGGGAAGGGGAGAGAAAGAGGGGACAGCGAGGGAGAGGGAGAGAGTAAGAGGGAACACTTGCACTGTATATATGCACGCGTATACAGAGTATATTGAAGGTAACTCCGTTTACAATGGGTTCGATTGATTGCTGGAGACCAGTCATCGGCCAACGTTCGGCTTTACGGTGGTTTAATTGCCCTACAGCGACTCTGCGCACATCCGGCAAAACAAAATCCACCCCGTCCCCTCCCTGCCAGCACCCTCATCAATATACGTCGTGTGTGCGTAACGTGTGTCTATACACACGCGCGCGGATCGAAGGTACTCGAGACGTGGTCGAGGATAGGAACGAAGGCTCGCAGACTCGTGTTGGGACTCACGTTGGGACCCGAAAATCTGGCGAAATGCGAGTCACGCGTCAACGGTATAATGTTGCGTTAGTTTCATCGCCGCCTCATTGTCCCGGTAACGTAAACCCGTCCGGCTTACAGGCGTAACTCGACTGTCTGGTTGCCGATCTTGTTCAATAAATCTACGCAACTGACGCAAATTCATTACACGGCACAATGTAGCGCTTCGCGTCCTATGAAATTATATTTGCGTAATGACTTTATTAGCAAGTATAATATAATACAACGCGTACTGACGCTGCCCCGCGAAGCACAACGAAACGCGCGATTACTCGTATTGCACACCGCTCGTATCGTTTTTCCTCGCTAAGGTGAAAAAAATGTACCAATGCCTAGACACCTGACTGACTCTGCACATTCTTATTGCTTCGGTCTTTGATATTTCAGTTTTCAACGTACGCATGCGTTCAATATATGTATATTCGATGTTGAAAGAGTTGAAATATTTAAAAGCCAACATATAGTAAGAATGCTCGGAGTTAGGTACATTTATCATTGATACCTACCTTACGCGTAGTCGTACTGTCGGACGAGTCCAGACACCGGCGGAGGTAGTGAGTTCCTTTTCCTCCGCGCCCGCAAAATCGCGTACACGTGTCATCAACTCTATCACGACACACTCCGAAAAAACAGCGCGCACGGCTCTCGTGTCCGCCAAAGGAATCTCTCGTAAGGGCGTGCGAAGGGGACCACGGCGAGCGAGCAGCGAGGGTATAGTTTTCGATAGACAAATACCTTCACGCTAAGTGCCTCCACGAAGGGGACGCCGAATCGCGTCCACCCTACTACTACATCGCGTTACAGGCTGGTGCGAGTGAGAGGAAAAAAGAGCGAGAGGGATGAAGTCGGGTTCTTTCTCTCTTTCTCTCTCTTCCTCTCTTCAGGAAGGGAAAGGGTCGGCGAGCGCGGAAGGGGGAAATATTTTTTATTAAAAAGGCCGCCGGGGGAGAGCTGGGCGGAGAGCAAAGGGGGAAGGGGAAGATCATGGCGGTTCGACACGAGGCTGTATTAAGCCATAATTTCCGTTCTCGTGTATCTGTGCTCAAATCGAAAAATTATTGTATTATTTTATATGAAGGGCATGATGAGAGTCATACGAGATGCTTCGATTGATTTTTTCGGTATAGTACACTGCAAATAGTTTTGTATTAAACTTGACGCATTTTTCACACGTGCCGATTTACCGATTCTAATTTTGGCGTTAATTCAACACGAGACAAATATACAAGCGAATGACGTAACTTATCTGTACATTTTGCGTATAAAATGTGTTGCCAAGAAGTCGTGCATAGAAATTGTATTTTTTTAACACTTAGAGATAGTAAATTTATGAACTCAACGTAGAGTACTCAAAACAACACAACTGCAATATGTCACAAAAGTTATGCTAAAATTATGCTAAAGTTCAAGAATTAGCATAAAAATTTCTATATGAATGGATTTCAACAAAAATACAAAATGTTTTTTACATGTATATTCTCGAAGTATTGAATATTCAATTATGCAACGCGTCGCGATCGTGCGCGCGATATCATCACAAGGAGGTTTCGTATATATTTCCATAAAATTTTCCGAATTTCTCTCAAAAATAGATTCCAAAAACAGAAGAGCGCAAAGTTCGTTTATTTTCTTTTTCAATTTAATTTAATTCACAAGGGAAAATAATAGATCTCGTCGACGTATAATTTTTGTCATGTTACGTCTCGGCTGCACCCTGCGCTCGGCTTGGCGTTCAATTTTTGAATAAGCTGCTTTGTTTCGCGTTCTCTCGTCTTCTTTTGACAAAGACGCGCGCTATAGAATCGTCGGGCGTACTCTCTTAAAGTGAATCAGTGAATAGTCACTTATATCAGTTATAAGCATAGCACTGAGCAGTTTCAGTGCTGTACTTATAGCTGCAAATCAGTGTATATTTACTGCTTTCAATGATGTTTCACTGATTCACTTTAAGAGAGCAGCGGAAAAACACCGTTGCGTTTGTTCGCGCATCAAAAGCGAATACGCAGCCTAAGTACGTTCGCCAAGGTCGCGTGGACCACGTCAACGTGGTCCGACACGAAGAAGCGACGACTGCCGTACGTGTGTACGCACAGAAAACCGACGTCGCTGACCGCGATCGCACGCGAGGCCCGCGACAATTTCGCGCGTGACGTCGTAGGGCCCCTCGGCAAGAGAGAAAGGGAGAGAGGGAGAGAGAGAGGAGAGACAGGAGAGAAGAGAGAACAAAAAGGCACTCTCGCTACCTTGAATCCGGTTCTCGAAACCTTGCGATGGTATTGCCCGCACGATCGCGACGCGTTGCATCATTGAATATTCGAAACTGTGCAAGTCGGGATCAGAAGTCATGCGTTGAGTTTCCGCCGAGGAGCAACGGCATCTTCAGGTCGCATACTTAACATCGACAGCTGAAGCGCGTCATTATTTCAAAACACCCCTTTTGTCTTGACAGATTAATCTTTTTGTCACGATGAGAGAAAGATGCTGGCGATAAATATTCCGCGAAAGATCACTTTAATTCCGCGATTCGGATTGGCAAAAAATGTCGCATATAAATCGTTTCCGCGAAGCTATTCGGTAAGATGAATATTAAATAGACGATCGCGCTTGAACTTTGCGGCCGCAATTATTGATGAATGTAATTAAAAGGACGTCGATGCGTGCGGCGGGCTAATTCACGTTTCCGATGAAAATTGAATGAAACGCGGCGAGTCGAGATGGGTGAAAGAGATGACGCTAATGCAAACGACACGCGAAGTGCTTCGCGCAAATGCGTGAAAGAAGACTCGCCGGACTTTAATAATTCATGCGCGCTGCGAACGCAGAAAGGGACGGTGGAGTTTTATGTCCGAAGTTTTGCCAGATTTCAGCGAATGAGAGAGAGAAAGACTCGGCGAACGTTACCGCGCGAACTTTCTAATAAAAACTTATGCGACTGCACTCGCGCGCCTCTGCGCGAAATGCATAATTTCAGGACGATTTTACACGTCCGGCTTACTTGCCAGGCCTTTCATTGAAAGTTTAATATTCCGCGAGATTGATATTCAACGAGCGCCTCTCGGCTGGGCAATTGAGCGTTTTATATCGCGCGAAACTTTAAGCGCTCCTTAAAACACGTTTTGTCTTGAGAACGTTAAGCTCCCACGGGGATCTTACTAGTGTTTACGGCCAAACTTTGCTGTGAAATTTTAAACGAAGTTGTATTACACGGCCTATATCGTATATATATATAAATTTACTGCGTTACCGACCGCTTGGACTTTCGAAGTCTGCGGGATTCCGTAACAGAGAGCGGTACGTAACAGTTCGCGAAGTAAGCGCGAACGTCAGCGGTTATCAAATCACTATTGAAGTCTCCACATAGATACTAAAGTCTTCATTATTTGCACAAACTTTCTTTTCTTAATCCTTGATACATACTGTATACATGCGCGCGCATGCACGCACACACACATATGTCTTCTTTCATCTTTTATTCTATCGCGGTGACCTCATTTTTTAATAAGAGAGAAAGCTAAGAGAGATAGAACGCGTACAGTTGAGGGAAAATATTTCAAGGCTGCGTCGAAATTTGAGAGATTTGAAATTTACAAATTCCGTCGAATTTAAAGGACCAGTGGTGAATTTCGAGATATATAACGTTGTAGAGGCTATTATTTTTTTATTATTTTGCTGATACATAAATGATTACTCACTGTTTTGTTGAGGCTTAAAGAAGAATTTATTAAAGAATTATTTGATATTCGATCACCTTTGGCTGCACTTGATCTTTATTCGTAATTTTACACGCAAACAAATAATATATTAATTATATAAAGTATTCAATATATAGATCAAGCAAAAATTAAATAATTCAATAAAACTGAAAAAAATAACTAAAAAATAACAACTTTTCTTATTTAATATAATCTATAGGAAAACGTATATCATAATCTATAGGAAAAGTACTATAACTGCAAAAATAAATCGTGGCTTTCGTGGTTTTCTACTATGCGTTTCGTGTAGTCTCATTTCGCGAGTTTTTCATGCGAGGTAATGCAGTTATTTTCTGTTTTGATTATAGATACGTGGAGACTGAAATTATGTCTTAGTACTTTATCGAATCACGTGATATTTACTCCCTAAATATAACGCCATAATATTTATCGTGATATTTACTCCCTATGCTCTCCTCCCAGCGCCTCGCGTAGTCTTTTTAATAAATATATATTTCCCTCTTTCGCACCCCCGTCGGTTCTTTTCCCTGCTCAAGAGAACCCGAGTTTATCTCTCTCACTTTCTTCCCTTCGCTTGCGAGTGGAATATATTATTGTTTTCTATTTTATGTCAGAAATTTCAACAGCGATTCAAAATTCAAAACAAATGAAAAGAAAGATGTTGCAGAGGTAACAAAATAGTAGTTGCTAGTACACAGTAATAACGCCGTATATCAACAAAGACTCAAGATGGGACTTGTGAAATGTTTTGGAAACGAAGATCATTGGTCGACACGCGATATTGTTGCCCTTTCCGTCGGTTGTTTTGGTATTTTCGTACGCAGCGTACCTTTCCGAATCATTACGTTTGGAGTTGACGAACGACAAACATTGTGACGCGAGTGTATCGGCGCGTTATCATTCGCGTCGACCTTTGAATTATGCATTTAATCGGGTTCCCGTTGGTATCACGTTAATTAATATTTATACGATCGAATCGTATCTACGTGCGTGTCAGTGTCAGTGCTACAATGGAATATCCAGAGTGGCCGGGAGCAAGATGCTGGAGTGGAAAGCCAGGACGGTGGAACACGAGCAGCGATACAAATCTTGTATTACCAGGTATGTAAAATAATTTATTATCGCATGATATTTTCGATTTTAAAACGAAGGTCTAATGATATCGAATATAAGGAAATATTCCGAGTTAAAATTGAGTATACTCGACATTTATAGTTTCTCGTTGTTTAATAAGTAGCATGTCTTGATTATTTATGAAGCTATGTCTGCATTCGTTTTGAATATTGATAAGCACAGTGAAATAACATCATGAACGCCATATTTTAATTATGCTCTTAATCAAAGGTTGTGAATAATGATGATTTATGAATTGATGATGAGTTCCTACCAATTTATACTTCCATGTATGAATACATCTCATATCACTAGAGTGGTAATTTGATCGTGTAATGTAAATTATATATATTAACTGCAAAATGTTTTGAAAACGAAAATCTCATTGATCGACGCACGATATTGTTGCCTTTTCCGCCGATTATTTTGCTATTTACCTACGCAGCGCACCTCTCCGAATCATTACGTTTGATGTCGACAAACGACAAATAATGTTAATTAATACATATCGTTAATTTATTCCTCAGTTACAGAATTCTGTAATAATTTTTATTATAAAATTCTCTTGGTATAGTCAATATAATTATTGTAGGATGGAAGAGGAATATATACATATATTGTTATAAAAATACAAAATTTTGACCTCTTCTCTCGACGATCTCGTCATAGAGCACGATTTGTCTTATCGTAATTGTCTCACCTACGCAAAACGTACCGATCCGAGGACTTTAGACGTAGGAAGTCCTCGGACGTCATCAGGCTTTTTTCCTCGTCCATGGCGCTGCGCTGCGCCGTGCCGCGTCATCATATTTCTTCTGTCTTCTCGATCGGTTTCTCTCTCTCTTTTTCTCTCAGACGTACAAACGTCCTCCGTTCTCTCCAACACGCAGGAACAAGTGGCATATTTACTTTACAGTACGTTACGTCAAGCGTTATATTTATGGCCGGGCGCCTGGCCTGGTCCGTAACTTCATCATTCGCCGTAATGACGATTCATTTCGAGCGCGAAACTCGTTGGTCCGGAGCGAGACTCGCGAATGCAAATGACCAGAGTCGACTATTAACCCGAGTTATAACTATCACGTCCGAGCAGGAGTGATGGGAGTCAATGTAATTGTTAACGATTCAACTGTGCACACAAAGTCCGCCGACGGCGTGCATTCTATATTCAACCTTTGGCACGATGACTGTTAGACGTGCAAAAGTAAACTCGACCCACGCGAGGAGCGTGCGCTCGCTTTCGAACGATGAATCGGCCTGTTTGAATTTGGAACTTATAAACAAGGCGCGTTTCTCTGTCGAAGGAATTTCGCAACGAGGAGTTCGTAGTAACGGAGGAAGAATAATGTGAATCGTCAGCGCTCGTGCATTATCAAACACAACATTGCAACGATTATCAGCGCTCATTAGTGCAAAAGTTTTATTATTTCCTCTTCACAAACTTCGCTCGGCGTTTTGACGTCAAGCCTCGAGGACAGCTCGCGAAAAGAAAAAAAAAACACCGAAGTCGCGTGCGTAGTGCAGGACACTCCTACAAGCTACAGACGTACGATGTTGCAAATCGTCAGCACTTGTGCGTTATTAAGCATAATATCGTTACGCTTATTCTGATTGATGTAAGAATGTCATTTTTCTTCTGCTTTGCGTACTTGCTCGGCATTTTGACGTCAAGAGTGTTTTGACGTTGAAAGCAAATTGCAAAAGGAAGAAAACCGAGGTTCCAGATACTCTAGCAATTATTGACGTTTGCATCGCGTTATCGACCAAAATAGCGACGTCGTTCTCCATTCTGCGTTTATCGTAACACCTTGCTACACCCCCTCGACTGCTAGTACGCAGCTCGGGCCTTCGTTTACACTTCGGCTGTCGCACCCCTGCTGCGTGTTATACGTAAGAGCGTGTGCGAAAGTCGGGATCAAGCCGATCGGGGCTCAATCCGCAGGGGCGATCGATCGCATTGTTCCGTCGTAGAAATCGGCATCATTGGACCTGGCCGGAAGCAGCCGAATGACGTGGCGGCGTGTTAGCAGAGTTACGTCGTTTTCGCGGTATTCCGCGGATATCCAGCGAATATTGCCCGCCGATATCACTTCCTACGTGAATTTTATGAGACTTTCAAGACTGATAAATCGCCGTGATAACTCCCTGTGAGTGTATTTCCTCCCGCGATTGTTTGTGGTGTAAAAGTAGCTTCTTCAACAATCGTTGACGTTGGCGGAAATTGTTGAAATTTTTCGTAGCTACACGAAGACAAAAATTCCGTTGATGTAATTGGATTTTCTACTGCCTGTGCGCAGAAAAACGTTAATCCACTGCTGAGAAAAACGATTACTCAGTTTCTTTTCCTTTTTTCGAGCAATGGTTATCTTCAGTAAAGAAGATATTTTTTTGGTGATAGTCTTCAAAGATATACTCATCATATTTGAGGAAAGCTATCATGTACTCAAGAGAAGAATTTATCCTCTCTTTATAAGAATATTATCAAATTTAAGAAAAAGTTAGTGTGCCCATTTTTATGTGGTGAATAAACCAAATTTTGTTTTAATTTAACAGTTTCGATTAAAATGTTAAACTTGCTAAGATAGAGAATATATTTTGAATAAATTTGATACTTACAATGAACTTATAATAGATTTATGATAGACTAGCTTAAACTACTAAATTGTCAAGAACATAAAATTTTCAGAAGGAAGAAATAGAGTGTTCAAATATTATATTTTTCTCAAAGTAATAACTAAGAAATATTATATTTTTCTCAAAGTAATTCCTAAGAAATAACTACACAAAATTTTATTTAGATTGATCAAAGAGTTTATATAAGGAATATACAGACAGACAGAGATATTCATACGTAGATTTGTGGATATTTAAACTTGTGAAATACTCGAGACGAGTAACATTTATTTGAATGCAGTATATATATTATTGTGATAAGAATAGGAACTAGGAGAAGAACATAGTTGTAGGAACAGAAAGACTTTTGTAGGAAGTTTCTATTCGGCCAACTGTTCTCAGTTATCACAACCTTTACTACACCTGAATGTTCAGTTCAATGTTCGCGGTTGCGGTAACAGAGACATTATCTCACGTCGTCGAATTTTCTTCTGGTCCCTTTTCAGTTGCACAAACTGAGACTTTTTTCACGCTTAATCTCGAAGATGGTGTGTAATGTAATACTCGAGTGCTGGTGTTATCTCGAAAAAGTCAGATGTGCGGGTCCCCTTGCAACGATAAGCTCGAATTTTCCGACGTCGAATCGCGTTTATCAGCACCCGAAAAAGTGTCGACAGATGTGCGAAGAAATGGTAATCGAGTGATTTGTGGACGGATACGTGCTTTCTCCAACCGCGGTTGTTGGCAAGCGGGAGAAAAAGAAAGAATGAAAAGTGCTATGAATGCGCCACGGATATGACGCGCGCGCGAGTTACGCGTGACACTTGGCGCAAACATTGATGTTGCACATGCAACAAACTTGCAGCGAACTACGCGCATATGACTGATAATCTTTTGTCAACAGCAACCACGTGTATCTACCTAATCACGTCAATTCGTCTTCGAGATAAATCTTCGCGGCATCCGCGCGAAAATTTGCAACGTACTTCAATTCCGTCTTCTCGATTGCGTGATTATTTCAGGCGGGTCAGTCGATTGAGGAAATATCCGTCTTCGACGATCGATAATTACGCGGCGTGAAATACCTTCGGTGTATCACGTACAATATACGTACGCGAGTGTAGCTCGCGCCGGCACGTTCGCCGCGGAGTTCGCCGCGAGGCGCGAGAGATCGCTCTCTTATTCGATAAAAGCGCGAGCGAATCGAGAAGTCCGGCCAGTGAGCTCTCGGACGTCGATCGGTGAAGCACGTGGGATCTCACCTTCGTCGCTTCGTCACGCCGGCCACGCTGTTTGCTCGTCCGTCAATTATCGCGTTTGCTGCCAACGATCTCTCGCCGGGCAGATAATAACTCGTTCAAGTGTCGAGGAGGAAACGATTAGAGAGGGACTTTTATAAATCACGCCCGCGAAAAGCCACGCTCTGCAATCTCAGCCAAGGATCTCTCTCAGGAGGAGAATCATACCGGTGCGTTAACGACTCATTATCGTGGCTCATTATCATTGAAAATCGGAAATTATCGCGGCAGTGTGAGTGCGTGTGTGTGTGTGTGCTTTCGTGCGATCTCGAGTCGAAATCTGAGTCTTGCTTTTAACCTGAACTTCCCAACATTTATATATTCTGAAAGATTAGTGTATATTTAAGACGTGGAAACTGAAGTTCTACACGGAGAATACAGTTTCAATTTGGGTGACCGAATGGTGACCAGACGAAAAATTCGCTGACGAGAAATAATGTCTTTGTTAACGAGAATTTGTCTGAACATTCAGCTGCAGTCAGTTGAGGTAACGGAGAGCAATTGACTAAGCAGAAACCTCTTATAGAAATCTTTCTATTCCCACAACTGAGTTTTTCATCTGGTTCCTGAGTAACGGAAAATTTCTTTAGCTACATTCGTTTGAGATAACTGAGGTAACTGAAAGCTATTGGCTAAGCAGAAACCTCCTACAAAAATCTCTTTGTTCCCATAATTGTGGTTTTTATTTAGTCCTCAAGTGACAGAAAATCCACTACACTAAAATTCATTACACTAACGGAATTATCTTTTTCGTATACTTGACGCCTCTAAATAGCAGAAAACACATAGAATACCACTTGTAAATTTTAAAGAACTAACTTTAACTTTTCGGCCAAGTTAGCAGGCTAAATTGAATCGAAAAGACCGGTGTGGGCTTCAAAGTCTCAGAGTAGGCGTTAAATGAAATGCCGAGGTCGAAGGTAGAATTAAAATTTCGACTGGGGATGGCCAATTATTAATATTACGGAATGCACGTGATAATCGGACGCGCCAAAAGTCGCAAGGACAATCGATCGATCGGACAATGGCGCGAGAATTTAGAGTTTGGAAAAAATTCCGCTCGCGAATTTGCAACCTCACTTCGACGTGATCAAGCGTGAAGAAGCGTCATCGTCAAAAGCCCGTTTGTGGGGAGGAAGTAATAATGAGGAACGCGGCCAATAATCGAGAACGGTAAAGCGACAAGCGTTTGTTGTTCGTTTTCCTCGGCGAAACCACCTCTTCAGCGATGAAGTAGCGGCAGGTTCGAGGTCGGTGAACCGCGTTCGTCATCACAGACGTGTGATTAGTCTCGTCGTCTCGACTCATGATCAAATATCAAGACGATCTAATGCCAAGCGTCACCTTGATCAACGGCTATCACCCCGATTCCAGTTTCCGAAAGTAACGTCTTCGTCGCGCGGCGACTTCACGTCGCCTTGATCCCCACGCCTTGATTCCAAAATAATTATGCAAATGAGAGAAGGTAGTTCTAGGTCGCTTCGTTGAAAATCAACATCGTCTCCCGCAGTAGTTCGCAATAGAGTCAGTCGCTACGCGAGGAGTCGAGTGACACAGAGAAAGGATCGCCTCGCGACTTTGTCTCATAAGGAAATTCGCGATCGAGGAACTCCCCGAGTTCGGTCCCGATAACGCTCCCGTCTCCCCTCGGCCGCGTAGGTGTTTCGGGCCGCTATCGCCGCCGGCGAGGTCCAGCCGGAATTTCCGAATGACCTAACGCGCTTAACGGTAAGGTGAAGTGTGATTGATGATAAGTGCACTGGCGACGGAGAAATCGCTAAAAACGATATCGGTGACAGCGCGATAAAAATAGTAGGTATGTGCGTGCGCGCGTATGTGTGTGTGAGTGAGAAAGAAAGGAGAATTTTGCGAGACCGTTTGAACGCAGTTTAACGACGCGACGCCGGCCGGCCGGCCGGCAAGCAGACGCCATTTAATGAATGTGCATATAATCAAGTGAAATCTTTCTTTAATAGTTGGACATCGATCGGGCAAATAATGACGCTCACATTACGCGGAAGCAGGGACTTATCGGCGCAATGCAAACAAGGTGTGACAAGATAAATGTGTAGGGTCCTGACACGATATCGAGTGACGACGAAAGGTGGGTGCTGAATATCCATCATCGCGAGGGACGTTGCACGAGCAGCCTCTGGAGTCACCTCCGCGTCGATCGAATCGCGTCCTCTGTTGCCGTCCCTCGGCTCCGACGAACACGTGCGGAATCCAAAGTTCGACGATGCTCGGCCACGTGCTCGTCGATACATATTGATTCGAGCGAGCCGATCACGTCGTTTCGCTGCTCCGCGAGCACCTGGAGCGAGAGAATAATCCCTTCTGGCGGTCCGACAGACTCCACTGGACCGCGGCCATTGTCCAGAATGCGTTTCGCGTGCATCTGCGCGCTCTTCGCGCACCTCTTCGCGCCAATTCTCGCGCGCGCGAACAACGCTATGATGGCGCCCGACATACACACAGCTCCGCTGGTGAGTAGCTGCGAATATTTATGTCGCTAAAAAGCGAGATCATGCCGAATTTATTTATCCGCTCCGCACGCATCTCTCGCGCGAAGTTATATTTGGAGCGCGCGCCAATCGCGCTTGTATCGATCACTCTGTGTTCCTTGACGTTGTCCAGATTACTCGAGTAGTGGGTTTTTTTACGCGGAGCACTGCCGCGAGCAAACCGGATATTGAGAGCCGCGTCGCGAAATGGCGAATTAATTAATTAATTCCTGCGAGAGACGTACGTGCGATCGTACGTTGAGAGACCGCGGCTCGATTTGTTAATTAGCGAATGCGCGGCATTCCGCGTTACTTGCGATCTCTCGGCGCGTTCGCGCTTGCCGACGTCATTTTCACGGAAATTGCGCGTTTGCCGGTGGAGCGAGTGTGAGCAGGCGAGCATTAGTGTGTACAGGCCGAATCTCCCAACCAGTTCGGGTGAATTGCTCGTACATGCGCCGCCGGCAATTTATTTCACATTTGCATCGTTATCCGCTTCGTTTATATTCATACATACCGTGTTTTTCAATTTCGACCCATCGAGACTTTATTTTGTTGTCGAGCTCCCGCGACATGTGCGCTATTCTATGTGATATCGTGCGATATGCTCTGATCCTGGGTTTTTCCAGCAAAACAAAACGTTCCTCATACCGGAGCAACACAAGGGACTGCCGCTGGTGCCGAAATGCTGTCCCTTGAACGAGATCCTCGTGAAAGACGCGGACAAGACATCCTTGTGCGTGCCTTTGAACAACTCCGCGCCGGTGCACTTCTCGCCTATCTTCAGCAAATTCAACCAAACGGGCATGCTGTTGCCCGGAAACGAACTCAAGAGTTTCGTCGCCATCGTGGGGAATCCCTGCCATTACAAAAAGTACGTCTTGAGGAGGAATTCGTAACGAGCTGACAATCTTTCACCGGCCGCTCGTCCGTTACATAATAAAACGCGTAGACTATCGATAATGCTTATCAGTAGATCGGAACACCGCTTAGTGTATCCCGCGACGAGACTTCATCGTGCCGTAACGAGAACGAACGTTGATCGCACTTCACCTCTCTACGCATTGTTAATTTTAGAACGTATCGTGAAAAAACAGAAAAAAAGTGGAGAAGTAGCTACACAGAATGTCCATTTCATTGTGTCGCGATAACGCTCTGTCATTGTGTCGATATCGTCGAGTATCAGATAACGCGGTTCTGAGAGATGAGAGAATATTTTATATAATATCTTTCTCTCTCTCTCTCCCTCTCTCTTTCTCTAAAGTTTTTTGATTGTGGAGAGAGTGCCATTAATTGAGACATCGCCGCGACGGCGGCGACGGCAATGCTGATAAACGTCACTCTCGACGTTGCATTCTTCAGATATTTACGAGCTGCATGACATACCGATGCGTCAATTACGCGCTTTATTGAGAGCAATTTACGGACTCGTAGTCCCGATACGTTCGATCATTGTCACAGTCGCGCGCCCGCAGATAACGTATCGTCGAAATAATGTGTATTTTCTTTCTCCCACGGCGGAAAAGAGGAGAGAAACTGTATCGCGCCACGTGATGATAATCGGCGGAGATGAAATCATAAAGTGACATGTTTTTAATCTCGATAAACTTGCGTGCCGGAAGACAATGTGGCACCGTCCATGCTTTTGTCTCACGAACTATCGATAAAGTTATAACTGTTGATTGATAATCAACATTTATTACATAGCACAATATTGTAATTCGTGCATTGTCGCTTGTGCGCGAATTACGACTCTGTCTGTGTAGACTTTGGAAAACGTTATAACTTTTAAATGGCGCCAGATTAATTGGCGAAATACATTGTCGTGTCTCACCGTCCTGTGACACATGGCTCAATCGAAGTTTTTATTCGATAACTGTTTGCTGATTGTCCCACAAAATGCATTTACATACACTTTATTCCCTGAAATATGCTCTCTACCTGAAAAAAATTAAATATATAAAACATTCATCAGAATAAATTTCTCATTTGAATATAGCTTATCGTTCTCGTTCGTATTTTAATATATCATAACACACCAATTTTCTTTTTTATTTGAATTCTTTCATGGGAAAATAATGCAAAAATTCTCCATTCTGAAATATGCTCTCTACCTGAAAAAATTAAATATATAAAACATTCATCAGAATAAATTTCTCATTTGAATATAGCTTATCGTTCTCGTTCGTATTTTAATATACCATAACACACCAATTTTCTTTTTTCTTTGAATTCTATCATAGGAAAATAATGCAAAAATTCTCCATTTTGAAATATGCTCTCTACCTGAAAAAATTAAATATATAAAATATTCATCAGAATAAATTTCTCATTTAAATATAGCTTATCGTTCTCGTTCGTATTTTAATATACCATAACATACCAATTTTCTTTTTTCTTTGATTTCTTTCATGGGAAAATAATGCAAAAATTCTCCATTCTGCAAAGAAATGAAATGTGTAGATGTTTTTACTTATTGTGTACAGAACGCATATAGGAACAATATTGAGGTGGCAATCGTGACACTCAACGTCTTATAATTTATCGGAATATGAATTCTCGTGACCACCGTGAAGCATTATCGCGACTTCCGTGATAATCGGCCATCCTTGGACACGAATAACTTCCTCATGCACCAGCATAACTTGTTTCTGCCGAGCAGTTACAGAGACGCGTTTCTCGGAAGGTTGTTCTCGCGCTTATCCTGGTGCTTCTCTGTAAACTCTACCTGACGTTAAATATTCAACCGATTCTCCTTTCGCGAGTCGATACGACGCATGATTTTTCAGCACGTTCGCGCTGCATATATTTGAGAATGATAATGTATTTTCAGATACCCACTAGAACCGGAGGAGAACGAATACGATGAGTATCATTTGTTGCTGAACGGTTCCATCTTCGCACCGCAACATGTGCCGCCCATGCTCGTGCCGGGCGAGCATTACTGCATGGAAATCGTGTTCGAAAGCAAATCGGACAAGCTGCTTCTCAAGCCGTTCATTTGTTTTGACGAAGGTGAGTGTGTTGCTGAAATGGAAATACATAGAAAGTTCTCGAAGAAAATTCTTCTTATTTCTCTCATAATCCTTTCCTCATTTCTTCTCACAATCTTCTCACGTAGAATCTTAATTCAAAGTAACTCTCGTTTATTCGCGCGACCGATTATTTTGGGAATTTATCAAGAGAGCTGTTAAAATTGACCGGAAATATTAACACGTCGCGGCCGAATATGAACGTCGGCGTGTTTGACTTTACTCATCAGTCGTTCGAGTCCCTCTAACCAAAAACGCAACAATTTCAGACAGTGTCACCAAGGGCGCAGATACCAAGATCATTATTTATGCCTGCGGGCTCTTGATCTCTGTTCCCTTCTTGATTCTCACCATCGTGGCGTACATGATAACGCCGAAATTGCGGGACGTCCACGGCAAGGCCCTTTGTCATTATTGCGGTTGCCTGGCGCTGGCCTTCATCACTTTGGCGATTACGCAACTCGCGAGCGCGCAAATGCCACCTGAACTTTGCTTTAGTATAGGTAAGATAATTAACTTTTAGCTAGAGGCAGATACAATTCTGCGAATGCCGGAATATAGCACATATCTTTATCTGACGCACCGTTGCGTAAAAATACTGCTTCTGTTTTCTCATAAATATCTACCAGAAGAAAAAGATACGAAACTCAGCTGAGAAGAGAAAATCTTAATTTT
This sequence comes from Odontomachus brunneus, assembly GCF_010583005.1. Lineage (NCBI taxonomy): Eukaryota > Metazoa > Arthropoda > Insecta > Hymenoptera > Formicidae > Odontomachus > Odontomachus brunneus. Next base: position 1,686,634 of record NW_022639497.1, read on the forward strand.
GGGACAAATACTTAATATAAACGGTAACTAAAGGTTAACAAATGGAAACTTCAGCTGTTAGCTGTCACTTTGTTGTCGGAGAACGTTCCTTTAAAATTTAATTTTCTAGTTTTATTTATGCGAATCCACGCGACCGTTAACAATGTCTCAGAATCGTTACGATTGAACGAGCATCACTGTGGAAGCTTTAATATAAGTCGCGCGAAAGTTTAGCGTTTCTATTCTTATGTACTACACTCAGAGAGAAACTCTGGTGATGGCAACTACACAGATGACAACTATTCGAGTTTTATATGTAAAATTGTAATAGTAATGTAGAAATGTATATAGTATAATTAACTTTGTTTGTAGTTATTGCAACTAAAGCTTTAATTACGATGACTAGCATTAATTTGTATGTATAAAATAGAATGTAGTAGCAGTAGTAGTCAATGTCAACGCGGCAAATCGTTTTTGGCAAATGCGACAGCATGCGATCGACAGATTGATCTAGAAACGGGATCGTTTTCAGCGTTCGTCATCCAGTTCTCATTCGTGGCCTGCTTCTTTTGGCTGAACGTGATATGCATCGAGACGTGGCTGATGGTGCGCTACCACGTGAATCAACGCTCGTATCAGCGTACTCCGTGCAAGATGCTGTTCTTCTACTACTCTATATGGGCCTGGGGCCCGTCGGCGGTCCTCATTCTCATCTCGATGGCAATGGATCTCAATCCCACGATACCCACGACTTACGTGAAACCCACATTCGGCAAAGACAGCTGTTGGTTCAAATGTGAGTCCCAATTCGCTTACGTCACAGCTCGTTTGTCCTTCATCGCCATTTAAAGCACGTAGTCATCTAATCTGACCATCCTAAACACCATTTAAATCTTATAAATAGATCAACGTTGCGAAATCCAAGATAAACGCTCGATCACGATCGCCATTCACCAAGAGCAATTCCCAACATTATCAATCAACATTATTCAACATTATTCATCGAGCTTTTTCTCATTTGACATGTTCCACAGACTCCGAAAGCGCGAGAAGGTCGATATTAATCATTCTCACTCCTCCCACAGCCGACGAGGAAGCGATGCCGTACTTCTACGTGCCGGTTGGCCTTCTGCTGCTGGCCAACATGATCCTCTTCGTGATCACAGCCGTTAACATCAACAAATATCAGCAACAGCTCACGCTGCGACGTCTGCTGAGGAACGACCGGGTGGAGCAGAAGCTCTTCCGCCGGCTCAAGCGGACCTTTTTCGTTTGTCTGGTGCTCTTCTTCCTGATGGGTCTCAATTGGACGATGGAACTGATCTCCTGGTGGATCGATGCCGATCAACTGGACTGGTCAGCGTTCGACCTAGTGAACGCGCTCCAAGGCGTGCTCATCTTCGGTCTGTTCGTCCTAAGAAGGCCGATCAGAGACTTCGTGTGGCATCGGATACAGAAAATCCGCGGGATCCACACCGCGGAACCGGAAGTCGGCAGCATGGAACTGGCGCTGTTGCCAGTGATGCCTATGAACGGTGACTCCGGGCTGCCCGGACAGACTCATTTAATAATAACGTAGATAATGTCGAGCCTGTTCGCGTAAGAACAGTGACGTTTCACATCGAAGCTAAGTTTGGCCGTGAGATCGTGAAATCGGCCGAAGCGACCGTTGTACGAGTCGATAATCGGGTCCCGTGAATGGTGGAGCGAGTCGAAGGCGCGCTCACACCATGAGACAGAAGTTATTTTAACTCGTCGTCACCACGGCGCCAGACTAAAAACGCCTTTCTCGACGAGTGACATTTTACGAGCGACATGGACATATCGCCGCGCCGAGTTCGACGCGATTCCCGCTGCTGAACTCGCCGACGGCAATCGCCGCTCGCATACTTATCTGACTTCTTTAGTTAGCGCGGAATTAGTCCGTGATGTGCGATGCTTTCTTAAGAGGTTAGTCCTAAGTACAGTCCTAAGAGGTGTGAGGCGATTTTTACTTATACACACTCAAGTCGAATCGCGCACAATGCTCGAAAGTGTAATAGAACTCTAGTCCTTTTCTCTTTTAGTATACGATATCCGCGGACGACGGAAGAACGTGCAGTGCCGCGTACGAACTAACGTTAATGACATTCGAACATATGTTTCTTCGAATATAAGGTACGTCCGCGCTTGCATAGTGAGAATTTCTGCGTGAATGTGTGACGGTGAAACCGCGATGTCTGATAAAAATAGATTATTCACGTCGGCATCATATTATGTAATGCATGATTTATTTTCTTCTCCTACGATGTGCACAGCCGTGTGCCGTGTGTCTCGACTCGTACATGCACTGATTGTAGAATCGTGAGAAATGATAATGGAGGGAACGACCTTGTTGGCGAGGTTCTCAAGTATTAAATACGCGATATTGCGCGTTATCGGTCCGGATACGACTCGCCTGTGTAAATCTGTTCTGATCGTACACATGGAATTGTTGATAATAATTATACATTGTTACAATGTCGATTTATATCACAAGGAAATATGTGTTAAAATTCGAGCCGATGTTCACATCGATAACATATCATTCGCATCCTCGTGTTTGCGTATCGCTGATTCCACACGACGTCGTCATCGTCGTCGTTGTCATTGTCACGTGTAGCTTGCTTATTTATTGTCGTGTAGCGCTAGCAGGTATTAATTTATTGAATAAATCAGTTTATTACGAACGCAACGCTGCGTGATGGAATGCCGAGATAACGAGACAAAACGAGTAAAAAATACTAATCCTTTATTTGCATATTCCCATTAAAACCACAGTATATAACTGTTTTGTTCCACTTGGCTCCATTCAGTCGATGTTTATAAAAATAAAATAGTACGACCTTTTTACGCGGCGGCACGTGAAAGTGCTGCCTTGCCACAACCCAAATTCGCTGCTGCTAACAAGTAATTTCGCTAAGTAAAATAGCGATATTGAACGGCAATGTGAGCGTACTCGTAACGTCGTGATTAACCCATTAACGCTCGGGGATGGGCTGAGAGGAGGAAAACTGAACAACACAACTGCCTTTGTTTTACTACATAATAGAACCGAGCGCGGGCGTTAATGGATCTCGAGGAAGATCCCGCGTGCGTGAAAATACGACACGTGCACTCACTACAAGCCATCTCATCTCCCTCTTTCTTTCTAAAATGTAATTAATACGCGTGACGCGTCCCAAGTAGCAACTCGAGCGCGTAAAACCAGGTACCAAAAGTAACAGTTTAAACAGTACAACACTGATTTCAAGACGGTTTAGACCTTTTTCTCGAAGCAATCTGGAACGTAGCTAAAGACCTATGAGAGAACTTCTTTTTTTATTATTTCCTTTATTAATTCCTAAAAGTTGAATTCTCTCTCACCGGCTGCGTCCCAAACTGCATCAAGAAGAAAATGTCCAAATCATATTGAAACTAAGTGCACGTAGGAAGCATCGCGTATTTCGATGCTTCGATTATACGAACTATATACCGTGATAAAAGCACCTTACGATTTAAAGGCCATGTAGAACATTATCACAATTTTTTCAGGGAAAGTTATGGTCATCAGTAAGGTGGTGATCTAAAATAAGATAAAAAAACAAAAAACAAGAAGTGTCATGCTCATAGGCATTTTAGGCAAGGTATCGTTTCGCGGCGAGAGGACTGGTGTTCACACACAAGCTTCTAAGTAAATCAATCCATCGGGCATAAAAGATTTACGTTGACAACGAGGCGGCCGCGTCGATCGGTTGTCGAAGACCCGAGAATTCCGGACTCACGCCCAAAATCTCCATTAAGTCGCCGCGTTGAGCCACGTAGACCAAGCAATACGTTTCCGTCAGACGAAGCGCTGTGTCACTGAAGAATATTCGCTCGGTGCTCGCGGGTGATTCAGCAGGTGTAGACGTTGATTTACCTAGTGTATTATTAAAGAAACGTTTATTAAGAAAGTGTATTATTAAAGAAACATTCGAAGAACAATGACATTGGAAAACGAGATGGGGACTATAGTAAGATCGTAAACTCACCACGACCAATGTATTCGTAGACGATGTAATCGTCCATGCTGGAGAATTCGTTGGAGAAGAGACCTATCCAGTCCGCGTTGCCCGGCGTAAAGTCTCTCTGCAACTTGTAGGATATGAAGTGATCTCCCATGGCGCAATCTTGAAATTCCACGATATCGTCTGTCACGTCAGGCCTCACCTGAAGAAGTATCGTCATTTGCGTTTGCGTGGAAAATTGCGCTGGAGACACGTGTACACCGTGTGAGAATGCTTACTGCGATGTCGAAATCTCCGGTTACAGGCTTGTGGTCGGAAACACTGTAGCTGGGATGGCTCTTGTAAGTATGCTGCTCTGTATGAAGTTGTATGTCGTCGTAGATATCTACCGCGTTTACTTTGTACAAAATCCTGTCGGTCCAGGATGGCCTACGTCTGCGTGATGGAAAATGGAGAATGTAGAACGTATATGTGTAACTTTCATCTATATGTGAAACTAAATTATTCATGTGAAGCACAATACGATTTTCTGTAACTTACTTGAGATCAAATGCCTGAGACTCGAACTCGTATTTGTAAGTAGGTGGGAATGTGATAGTATTCTCACTCAGCTCGGCGAAAGCTTGACCGTCTCTCATTACCGTCCTCAGCTGATCTCTCTCGAGGAGTTTCTCGAGACGTTTCTTCTTTACCATCGAATCTATATCGACGGCAGTTAAGTCTTCCCCGTCGAGCCGAAAATTTAAGTCACCGATCCAAAATATGTAGCTGTTGAAAAATAAGAATACATCAGCATATTTTGGAAGATATTATTAATGAATTCTATATTCCCAAAAACAGAAAATTATAATGACGTCAAAATGATGAGGAAATAATCGAACCGCAATTGAAGAGTAAGTTTTTTGAATAATATTTTTGAATAATATTTTTATCTAATATATAAACAATATAAGCTCTGCAGATCAAATCTGACAAATGAATAATACGGACATAAAGAACCAAGTTACGGGTGTTATGTGTTTAATAAAAAATTAATAAATACAAAATATACGTTTCGACTATTGAATATGGTCCTCTTCAATAAGTATTATAAAGTCAAATACAATCCATGCAGTTCATCGAAGCTAGTGTTGTTATGTTCGAGACGCAAATTTCACCTCAGCACTTTAATTAATACATCAGTGTTCGCCGACAAAGATGTAAAAAAGAGATAGAGCTCCACAGAAACCCAACAGCTCGTGTATAAACACATGGAGATAAACAATTTGCATGACGAATGAGATATTATTATCATTTGTCATGCAAATTGTTTAACTCTATCGCTTACATACGAGCTGTTGGGTCTGTGGAGCTCTATCTCTTTTTTACATCTTTGTATATTAATTTTTTATATCTCTTTTTTACATCTTTTATATTAATTTTTTATTAAACACATAACATCTGTAACTTGGCTCTTTATGTCCGTATTATTCATTTGTTAGAATATTTTTATCATTCTGACGTTATCGTGATCTTTTGTTTCGCCTAGATTAACTTTGAAGTGATGAAATTTTGTACTCATGATATAATATCCTCGTTGTACATGAAACAGTAAAGGTATGGTCAGTCACGATAGTGTTATAATCCGAAATCCTGTCAGCTAATAAGTGGTCATGGGGAGTTAAATGAGTATTCACTATACAAACGCTGACTCCATAGGCAGTCATTCTTATGCTCACGGCGCCTTTGTTTCCCTGCACACGGAGGCGACGTAGTCAGTACAACAATAATATATATCACCACGATGTTTCTTACCCACATGCCACCAAAACCTGTCCTAGTGTATTGAGCTTCTATGGACCTTAAACGTGTTAAATGTTTCCTCAGACAGAAAGCATTTAGAACAAGACCCTGTAGCCGCTGGGAACGTATCTTCACATAATCATACTTCTTCAGTACATCTCTAGAAATGATGTCAGCGATTAATTTCTCTGTCTCTTTAGTGAATTTGCATATTAAGTCATGACTATATTTATAAATCAACTTGTGTGATCTTAAGCAATGAGAACTTAAGCCATAAAACTTAAACTTTAAGCCTGAAGCTGTAAAAAATTGACCAATCACTATCAAATATAAGGAAAATAATCGACTGTGATCGGTCAATTTCTTACGGCTTCAGGCTTAAAGCTTAAGTTTTATGACTTAAGTTCTCATTGTAAACCCATTGTATGTTTTAAATGGCTTACCTAAAAGCTTTAGTCCAGGGATCTTCAAATAATATATAGTCTAACACCATATTTTGTGGCTGGGACTTGACTTCCTGTAACCTGAAGAAGTAAAAGTGTAATGTTAAATCCAAGTTTCAGGTGAATAGAGATGTATGCAAGAAAAAGTTACATACGCTATAAAGTATAAATCTGGCCATTGTTCGGGTTCTGCGTAAGGTGCAATGCCCAGAAGCTGATGAAGGTCCTGTTGTAGACTCGGGAACTTTGTGGCTACGTTCCACGTGACGAAGTAAATTCTGCGTGCATAGGACTCAAGGTCACAGAAGACTCGGGAGGAAACGCGGTCTACATTCCTCAGGCAACGTGACAGCGCACGATACCTGAAGAGGACGAGAAAACAAGCTTCCAACTTGCGATTCGGACTTACCTGAGCTGCTCCACCGGACACGCCATTACAACGCGGGTTTCCACTGGCAACTTATGTAATTTATTTACGACGTGAGGCAGGGAAATATGCGCGTTACATCGCGGCGGGCCCGCACAGCAGCGAATGACGACAAGTCATCGTTCTGGTTAGGTTAGAAAACGGGCGCGTGGCGCACGCACACACTTTCACCCGGCAATGTTGGTCCCGAGCGGACTACCGAACGTTCCACCAACGAGACTCGTGGCTTTCATTGGCGCGAAAAACATATGTGCGGCCGATCGCGTAATGCAACGTATCACTATGGCGCCATATTGTTGACTGCCTTTGACAGATGCGGGGAACAATCGTCCACGTCTTTCCACACACCACCACCCCCTCCCATCACCTTGACGTCGCGCACGTCATATGACGTCAAGAGCGCCTATCATTATGCAACGGCTGCGGCTCAGCACCGGAGCTGTTGGTAGCACGCCGTAGCCAGGGTGGAAGCCGCACACAAGCGCGCGTCGCGTCCGGGAGAGACGAGGGAGGCGGGGGGGGGATCGGGCAACGTCGGGTAGTAGAAGGAGACAGACATATGACTATCTATCTCTTTCTCTCGCTCGGCGCGACGGGGTTCAACTCGGGAGAGCTCAATTCTGGAAAAGTCGCATACGATGTGTAACAAATGTCATTAGTTTTCGGCGTTTTCGTCTCATAATGAGGAATAACACGACGCTACGGATGTCGTGCGGCATATCGGGGCAATTTGCCACAAATGATTGTAGTTATCTGTTGAATGTAATTATCTGTTTTGCGAAAGAATATTAATATAACATAAAGCAAATATCGAGGAGCATTTGCAGTACCATAGACTATTCGAGTAATCAATATAATTTGATACATAGTGCATGCATCTCCTCTTACTTTACACCATCGTCAAGTTTTTCCGCATTTTCCATCTATACACGTTCATTTGCGTTTCTCCTAATTAACACGCAATTACGCTTTTGTGTAGTGCGCACGTATGAAAAGCCACATTATTTAGCTCTCAATAATGTTATATCAATATTCTGTCGCGAAACATAATTACCTCATTTGCCTCGGGGCAAATTGCCCCGATATGCCGCGCGACATCCATAGCGTCGTGTTATTCGTCATTATGAGACGAAAACACCGAAAACTGTGACAACCAATGACATTCGTTACGCATATCGTATGCGACACTTTTCCAGAATCGAGTTCCTCCTCAGAGTTGGACTCCGTCGCACCGAGCGAGAACTTTTTGTCGAGCGAGAGAAAGAGATAGATAGTCATATGTCTGTCTCCTTCTACTACCCGACGTTGTACGATCCCCTGTCTCTCATGGACGTGACGCGCGCATGTGTGCGATTTCCCCCCTGGCTACGGTGTGCTATCAAGAGCTCCAACCCTGACGACACTGCTGCAACTGCAGCTATACGCGCGGTCGAACGCGATCGATGTGTTCGATAGGTGATACGAACAATGGCACGATTCTCTTCATAGAGGAGAATCTTTGACCCTTTCGCCACGAAACTGATGACATGTCCAAATGAGCAACCACGTCAGCTCCCGTGCACGGGGTAGCGCCTTGTCGTGGCGCACGGGCTGAGTAACTTCCGTGTACAGGAGTGAGTTCGGAAACATCATTCGGGTGCAACCGCTGCGTTGGAGAAATACGAGAGTGAGATAAAGAGGAAGGAAGACGTTCCTGAACGCAGTGGACCCCAATGGAGGTGAAACTAAGCTACCCCAGAAAAAAGCGGATGACTTTTATTAAATTTCGATTAAATCAGTCGACAATTAATCGGCAGAACTGGCCAACAACAATTTACAGCAATACAATTTGTTGCGAAGTGACGAAAATATTAATAATTCTGTGTTAATAGAATACAGCAAGTAATATGTTACCTGCTTTACAAGTAGCAATTTTAAATATAGATTGTGAAGAGAAAAAACAAGAGAATTTTTTGCTTGTTTCGACAATAAACTACTTTTTTATTTTCTGTATTATCGACTGAGTTAATCATTGATTAATTTGATGAGAATAGAGTTTGATGAACAGAGTTTGATGAAAGTCACTCTTTTCTCTGTTTTGTCAACGTCGATTAAACATTAGCCTAAGTTTGAGCTCTCTTCAGACAAAGACGAATTCAGAATCAGGTTCAATTGGCGTCGGAATCAGATATTGATCTTAGTGGTATTGAATGAAAAATTGAACATCTCTGCTCAAATTATAGAAGCAACAAAAGTATTCAACATATAGCAAGTCTAGCCATGAAAAGACAAAGAAGAACTAGAAACGAGCGTGTATTTGTTTTTACGTTTGGAGAAGCTTCAGAAATATTTTCTAGACTAATCTGTTTATTTAGCTTTGCTTTTGAATTGATTGAAATTTTGATGAAAAAGCCGAACGAGTCTTTTCCAAACACATCCTTGGAAGAATGGAGAACAAGCGGATCTCGTGTAAAAAAATGTATCATACGTTTATTGAGTTATCTTGGAGGCACACACTTTCCCGTCGGCTCACGGGATTCGTCGACGATTCTCGACTAAGTCACTAATCAATCGCGTCGCTCTGCAACGTATCGCACACGTATTTCTCGCGAAGCACACTCGCACGATCATCCACCTTCGCGTTACAAAAAGAGTCCGTAGAATCGCGCCTCGACGTACCTCGAGACGCACTTAATAGGATCTAACAACAACGATTATTTACACCGAAGAACAATCGCTTTATCGTTTCCGTAATCTAATCTAAAGCGCGATACAAAGGCTCGGCCCGATCTTGTGTCGGTCGGCGATATCGGGGCGAAGAATTCGCACGGAATGGTCCGCCTTATCAGTACATCATCCCAGGATGGGCCGCTCTCTGGAAGAACACGTTGGGATTGGCCGACAAGGTCGTGTAGAGGTTCCCGGCGTCCTCCGGCCTCAGGTACATGCCGGGTGGCAGAACGAAAGTCTCCATGGGCCCGTGCACATCTGCAAGCAATAGTGAGGCCACGTTTATTGCGTTTCTCCTGATACCAGCGAAGCGATCCGCAAGAGAAAAAAAGGAGCTAAAAAACTCGCTCAGGAAACTAGGACGAGTCGCCGCTTCGATTTACATCTGTCGGAAACCGTTCGTTATTCGACGACAACGACGACGACAACGACGACGACGATCGCGGTGAGGAGGTGTATCATCGCGATCGCCGTGTGACTAGCCTTTCTCGAGTAAGCCGCATCGATACGCGCGAGATATTGCGTGGAGTAGATGTGACGCGCAAAACCGGGACGCGGACGAGCCCTCGTTACGCGTCGCGACTGCGATTCGCATTAATAGTCGTGACTTGAAGCTCGATTCATACGAGATATTCAGATCCGACTTTAGAGTTGGATCTAATGTTGAATAGCGTAATGAATGATCAACAAGTGAGTCAAATTGTGTACGATACATATGATGTTGTATATATTGGTAATCGCGATTCAATTGGAAAACTCACATCTGACTTAAAACTCACACAAGTATCTCATATGAGACCGGTTTCAAGTAAAGACGATTAATGCGAACCTGTGAGTGTCTGGCAGGAAACACCCGTGAGATCCGTCTCTGATTTAAATGAAATTCGTAGAATAGACAAAATTCAAGACACATTTTTTTACCAGCTGACACACAAATTTAGGAGATGAAACCAATTCTCAAAGTTTTATCCCTTTTGTAATTTCGTTAAATATATCACTAAAATTTAACAAATTTTTTAGACAAATTTTAGTGTTTTGTATAGAATACAATGGCCTATAAATTAATAAAAAAAATATATATATCTCTTAAACTTGTCTACTCTACAAATATAACAAGTTTCATCGAAATGAGAGACGGATATATCACGAGTGAGTCTGTCGTCGCGCGATTTCGCGATTTCTTCTTCGTCCTGCCCGGTAACGAGTGATTAATTTGGAGGATCAATCGCTGCCGTCACGATCGAAGGAAGGACTCGGTCCGTTCATAATATATTTTCAAGACACGTTACGTCGCGAGAGCTTCGAGTGCTCCCCCGGCTCGAGAAGGCTGGCGACCTTTGCCTCATGATCTCCCGCGTGTTTCACGCCTCGCTCGCGATAATGAGCTTTACCGTAAAGAAACGTGTCGCGTGGGCGCTCGCGCTCGCGCGGTATCGACCGCCACGTCGCTCAGGAAAGTCTTCATTCTCTTATGAGAGACACACGACACGTCCTGGGGACGGCAATCGACGCGAAAATCTCGCTGACCGCGACGGGCACGCGTCGTTACAAAGTGTGCTGCGCGTTAACCGGTCGGACGCGCGAACGTGTGTCTTGAGCGTAAATGTACCGCGTGGGTGAAAGTCATCCAGCTATGATCTACGTTCGCACAGCTGCGTCGTCATGAACGCGCGCGTGCCTTTGCAGCGCTCGCGAAGTAGGACGCGGTGAGCGTCATCACGAGGCGGCCCTTCGGCGACTGAATGCTCTTCTTCCTCTCGTCTCTTTTCTTTCATTAGCTCGCTCGCTCGTTCGTTCGTTCGTTCGTTCGTTCGTTCCCTGTGAGCGTTCGTTGAGTAACGCGCGAACGTAACGGCACGGCCTCGTTACAATAGCGCGTTCCCTCCGAATAGAGCTGAATAGGATCTAGAAACTCGTTAACGAACGCGCGCGCTTTTCCATTATGCGTCTCTAGAAAGTGTGAAGCTGCCCGTTTACAATGTTGTTCTCTAAAAAGGAAATGCGCGGACACTCGGTTCTCGCACGCGCGCGCGCGCGCGCGCGAAGACGCGCGGCCGCGGCGAGAGATAATCGACGGACTCGTCGCGCCCGTGTGCATTTTATTTTCGTCGCATCGTCGTGTGGTCGCACCGTCGTTTCACGAGAGCATGGTCCAATCTAACGGGATTCGTTTCCCCCCGCGTCGTCCCTCTGCCAACATCTCGCGGCGAGGAGCGATTGACCTCTCCGCCTCGGACTTTCTCCCTCTCCGCCTTTTCTCGCCCGCCGCCTCCGCCACCTCCTCCTCCACCATCCCTCCGCCACCGCTCGTCCACCCGCGCGGCTTTTCCTCCCTTTCGTTCGCACCTCGAGGTGAAGGTCGCCGAGGGCGTTAGCGTGACGAAGGAAAAGTTTCGGGCCAGGAAAGGACTGCGAGCGGGGCAGGAAGCGGCGAGATCTCGCCGGCGCGATACCTGGTGCACTTCGTCCTACGTGCAATGAACGACGCGCGCGCGAACCGACAATTCGCTTGGGCGAATTTCAGTCAATTCAATCGAGAGACCGGTCACCCGCCGAAGTCGACTCGCCGTCAGTGACATCGAATTCCGGCGCGGCTCGGATTCCTTCGCGTTACGGTGCCGCGATAAGAGTGGAAGGCCGCGGCGAGGTCAGACGGAGTCATTCAACCTCGATGACCAATAGCGACAGTTATCTCTATACCTTATGCTAATTGTATTACAGTCAATGTTAATGTCCGTCGTCGCCACCGCCGCCGCCGCGTGCGTCCCGATCAGACACGTTTCCAATTGTGACTCCGTGCCGCGAGTTTCGCGACTCTCGAAGGGTCAAACGGGAAAAACGCCGTGAGTGAAGAATGTGCTCGCACGACGACGACGACGGGGAAAACGATTCCTCGACCGCGTGCTTGGCCTCTGCGTACGTAATACAATAATCGAGTCATTCTGCAAATAAATAATTACGGCTTACCATCGGAGTATATAGGACTTCCTCCGTGCCTGCAGGCGCTGCATCCGGGTATCCCGGACGAGACCAGTGCGACTCGATCTATAATTAGAAGTTTCCACGTTACGATAATCTCGACCGGGGAGGTAAGGGGAGAGAGGGAGGGAGGGGGCGGACGGTGATGCGAATCACGTTGCTATTACCGTGTTCATTCTGGAGCGCGTGGCGTCTCCGGTGACGCGTTGCTCGTTTTCGCGCGCGCTAATCACGGCCGACTTGAATTTTTCGACTTAGCCGCCTCTCTCTCTCTCTCTCTCTCTCTCTCTCTCTCTCTCTCTCTTTCTCTCCCTTTTTCTCTTTTCATTCGCGATGGGGGTATTTCAATGTAAAAAGACAATCGCTAACCAGAGTTGAGCGACACCGTTGCACACGATCTTTAATCGTGACGCCGCCCTCGTGCACGGCTGCAATTACCGTAATTGCAAACAATGCGAACGCGTCGTCGGTCTTCGCGCAATTATTATTGCTCACTCGTGAAGTGTCATCGAGTGTGCGAGGGAGACCTGTCATTTCGCTTCCGACGCGTGTGATGTAATCACACACATTTACTCTCCGCGTGCAGCAATAATTTTTGCGACACGTAGTACAATATCTGTGTCTGTCAGACCCGGGCAGCTCTGAACTAACATAACTTTGATGAAAAGCAATATTTTACACACATATTTTCCAGAGATATAGAAAAGCCTCAACTGAGATAGTAGCGCAATAAAGTAAAAATTTGCAAAGAGATTTACGCCATTTTGATACTCTTTTCGAATTTTTTCGAATTCTTTACGAGAGAAAGTTTCAGTGGACAATGAAATATTTATTCGGGTTTTACAGATCCGACATTGTACACGAAGGAAGGTTAAGAAAGAATACATTAAAGAAAAGAACAAAAAAGGAAAGATGTGTGAACATTTGTCCGGGTCTTACGGATCCAAAATTGTATGCAGAAAATCAAGAAGGGACGCATTAAAAGAGAAAAATGAAAAGAAAAAAGTAAATGTCGTAATTAGACGTAAAATATCTGGGTCTGTCAGAGCTGGACAATTTGGAATTACCATAACTTTATCGAAAGTCAATACTACTGACACATTTTTCCCAGATGCATAGGAAAGCTATGAGATAGTAGCGCAATAAAACCTGCAAACAGATTGACAAATTGTTCACTCTCAGGTCTTATAGACCAACATTGTGCACGGAAGATTAATTACCCTAATATTCGTCTAAAAGTCGCCGATTTACACGTCAGTCATGACCGCGTTTCCGTTATTGTGCGCGATTATACGTCGCTTTTTTCAGCGGGATGCAGCCAGGGGCGGCGATCTTCCTCGTGGTATCGCGCAAGCGAATCGGAACGACAGACGAGTTGCAGCTGCTCCAGCGAGGAGCGTAATCGCACGTGCGTGAGTGTAATGCCGAGAGAAACCCGCGAATATTCGGCGGAGAGCACAGAGGAGAGATCACACCGTATGAGATGATATCCGCCGGCGTCTTCTCTTTTCGACGCATCGTGCATCTCACGCACGGACGCCGCGTCTCCACGTGGATAATGCGCGACTCTTCAACAGGGCCTAACGACCTACCGGCGCTGTGGTAATGCATCTTCCTCTTGAGCGACGCCTCGGCGGGCTTGAAGTGGAAGAAGGAGGGCGAGTAGCCGCTGCCGGGCAACGAGCTGAGGGCGTCGTCGCGGTCGCGGATCACCGTCGCGGGTCCCTCGCGACCCAGGGCGGCCAGTTGCCGGCCCTTCGGCAGGAACATCGTGAGGAAGACGAAGAGGGACGTAGCCAAGAGACCGTAGGCCAGCCAAGCCTCGCGGTCGCCCTCGCTGCCGGCCACGATCGAGCCGATGCCGCTGGAAATCCAAATCGGCAACGAGAGGCCGACCGCCAATCCGATGAAGGCCGCTTCCCGATTATTGTCGCGCACGCCACGTGCCCGCACCGCCAAGCAGGCCACCGCCACCAGCAGCGCTCCAGGATACCTGCAATTCGCGCGAGAGTCGAGTGAAGGAGGCGCGCGGAGCATCCACGGAGTGAAAGCGCGCGAGAGGCAGCGCTTCTGCGCGTCTTCAAAGTAATTCGATGCGAATTTAAAGCGGTGGAATCGCGCGATGAAAGTGAAAGAAAGAAAGACCAGAAAATTGCAGGGTAATAGTCGACGCGTGATTCATCGATTAGGCGAGCCTCCTCCGCGCGCGCTCAGGAGATTACGAAGTAAAGACAAATTCCCGCGGAGGAGCGAGGAGGAGCAGCAGGAGGAAGAAGAAGGAGAAGAAGAAGAAGAATACGCGTTATCGATGGCGGCTTCTTCGCGGCTTATCCGCTGCCGCTGGAGGTACGTGTGTAATCGATTTAACTCGCGGCTCGCTGACGAGGAGGAGGAAGAGAAGGAGTAAGAGCAGCAGCAGCGGCAACAGCAGCAGCAGCAGAAGGAGGCGGAGGAGGAGGAAGAGGAAGAAGAAGAGAAGGAAGAAGAAGGTTCATATTTGAAAAGTTTACCCGAGGGAAGCCACTATCTGTCCGAGCGGAGTCTTGCAGGAGGTGGATGATGCTGGCGAGCTTTGGCCCGCGCCTTGCACCTGGATCACCGCAGGTGGTTCGCCGTAAAACCATTGCCCGACAATGGCCACCTGCACCAACACCGCGAACACCAGCACCAGCGCCTGCAGCAGCAACCGGTAAGAAGAAGCCTTCGAACGATTACTTCGCCTGGTAAGATTCACGCTCGCACACGGCCGTCCACCTCGCTGTCGATCGCTTTAATTAAAGGTGAACGTCCTGCGAGCGACACCGGCCAGGGGGCGCATATGCATTCTTTTAACACGTGTGACACGCGTGCGAAAGACCGATCCGCACGCTCGTGTCTGCACGGACGCGCGCGCGCCGATAAACCGCGGGAACTTCCGCGAGCGGGCTTTTTATCTCCGCTCGTCTACCCGCGTGCTGAAGAAAAAGGACATTCTTGTTTGGAAAATAGCTTTATTGTTAACACGTTAATCTCCATATAATATTACGTAGCGCATTAAACGAAGATAAGTTACTTGAAGTTAACTAAGTTAAATATGTTGCAGGAATATATTTTATATATGATTTTTTCAATGCGCAGAAAAGTTCTTATTATCCAAGAACAATTTTCGCTAATGAGAAGTATTAATAGAAACAGTGAATTCAGAATATGATGTTTTTAAATATGCGTTTTGCGCTAAAGGTTCCTCTATCCGCTTAAAATTAATATTAATATAATTTAAATATTATATATATAATATATACTATAATATATATATATATAATATATATATATATATATACATATATAATATATAATATATATATATATATATATATATATATATATAATATATAATAGTATATATATTAATATTATGTATAATATATTAATATATAATATAAAATTATGTATAATATTAATATATAATTTAAATAGTTATTTGTTGAATAAATGTATTGATGTGAGAGTAACTTATCTGCGTTTAATCCTGTGTAGTCTCATTTGAAGATTAACATCTCAGCAATGAAGATATCTTAAACCAAATGAGAGTGTCCTTTTATTTGGGATGGAAAGATCCCAAACGTCCGTGGCAGGTGTAATTACACACATCCGGCGTTAATTCTCGTCGTTAAACGCGCATTAAGTATTATTCGCGTCGGTTGACCCGCCGCTTTCCTCCAAACGAACGTCGCAAACAAACGCGGTGTTCTCTTAATTGCGCGAACGTAATTACGCGTGCAAGTCCGCGGGAATTGCGCCGATTTCATTTCTCGCGCGTTTCTAACGATCGACGTTACTCCTCCTCTCCGACAGGCTGCTTGCCTAAGGTCTGCTCTTTTTAGCTCAACTAGGTCACATTTTTTACCTTTAGAGAGTTAAAACAAATATATAACTTGACGTTGAAGGAGAAAATAAGTTAATAATAAGAGAATATGTTCCCTCTTATTTGATCCCAATGATTTAATTTCGCATTTTTTACTTATTTTGAAGTCTTGACTCATTTTAAAATTAGTCAGATATTAATTTATCCCCCATTATCCTCCATCCTAATTATTTAATTACGCATTTCTTGTTTATTTTAATATTTTCTGAATCAGTAGAAATGAGAGAATCAAATATTAATTTATTCTCACTTCCCCATTCTGATTATTGAATTATTTTTTATTCTTTTAAAATGGATAAAAAATGTATAATTAAATAATTAGGATGATGTAGAGAAGGAGAAATTGATATTGATATTAGAAATTGGAAATTAGATTTAGTTTGACGTGGATTCATAGTGCATATGTTATCGAGATCCGGAAAATTATTCAGTGCTAACACCGTCTCAAACGTTATTATTCTGCCATTATTAAAATATTCGCTCCGATATGAGCATTTGGCTCCTACTTGCCTCATGTATTGTTAATTTACTTGAAAGCAACAAAGTTGCAGCGCAGCACTAGTCCAGCTGAAAAGAACAGGCCTTTAGTCTCTCGCAAAAGTAATCGCGCCGAGATCGAGGGCATGTCCCGGGCGAGGCGGCACGTCGAACGTGAAAAATGGATGTTTGTCCTGAGGAGACGAGGCCTCCGCGGAGCTCGTCCTGCCACGCCTGTCATTCAGCGTGCACCAACACAACGCCACGGTAATTGCCTGGGTGGTTTTCCGCGCGCGCGCGTGTAATTAATCGTCGAGAGCACGGTGAAGCGATGACGCAACGTGGTGGCGAAAGGGGAAAAAAGGGAAGCATCCGGGACTCGTTCGAGGGCCGCTCGAGGAGAACCGTGTGAGAGATGAATATCCGGATCGACGTGGCGCGACGCGACGCGACGTGAGGCGACGCGACGCGACGTGATGCGACGCGACGTGACGCGACGAGATAAGCAGGAAAAATTCGTGAGGAGAGGAGATCGTTGTCCATCGTTGTGATGTCGAGAGACAGTTCTCTCTCTCTCTCTTTCTCTCTCTTTCTCGCGAGAAAGAGAGAAAGAGAGTTTCACCGTGTCTTTCCTATGTCGAGACGATCGCACGATACCGTATTTTTCCGCGTCTCGGTACCTACTTCGATTAGCGCGCGTGCAGATCTTATCGGCGTTCGTTCGCGCACGGCCGTGTCCTGGAATTATCGCCGCTTCCTTCGACAGACACGCGACTTTCAATTTGCCCGCGTTGAGTATTTTGACAGCTCCGGATGAAAATTCCGTCGGAGAGGAGGAGATCCGCGCGACCTGAACGGAAGATCGTGAGTCTACGGCACGAGAGCGTCGTGTCCAGCGTCGCTCAACGTTCGGATATATTTATTTATCGGCTTGATGTATCTCAATCGGACGCGAGTTACTCGCACGTCGCTCTCACCTGATAAGGCGCCGGCAGGTACACGCCGCTGTTCAACGAGAGCAAGAAGACGCATTTGACCAACAGCGCGGCGAACACGAGGGCGGCCGGCAAACCCACCAGTCGGAAGGCGGCGCAGGACAGCGGATTTTGGCTGAGCGACGCCGCGGCCGATAGTCCTGCCAAGAGGAAGAGGCCAAGGAGCAACGCCTGGCCCAGGAACAGGTGTCGTCTGTTCGGCGCCGTCGCCCTGGCCTGGAAGGAAATCGTTCGCGTCGTAGATCAGTCGATTCAGTTACATCGAACAAGTAGACTCAGCAAATCCATAGCTCGCTGGTCAACTTTAAGTGTTGGAACTAAGCAGATTTGCGGAGCAAATGCAATGTCCCATATATTATATAATTCACGTAAAACATCATCTATCTCTACATTCTTATCCGAATATCTCAGCCGAGGCAAGTTTCAAATAACGATTAATACGGGCCTTAGACTCTTATTCTGGAGTCCCTTTTATCAGTAAAAGAGATGTTCACAGAATACTGAAAACAGACACAGATTATAGATTTTGCTAAACGAGCGAAGCTTTTAGTTACAAATCTTCTTTTCCCTGCAATAACCATCTATATATATATATATATATATATATATATATATATATATATATATATATTCGCTACCAAGGCTTTCATTATAATAATTGCGGCACGATTATACTGAAGAGTATCGATATTCTAATGACGTTCTAACTTCGCTGAAAAATGCACTTTCGCCGAGCGATCATAGCCGTGCGCGAAAACACGTTCTTCCTCCGAGTCCTGGCTACGCCAATCTCCATATCGTCCTCGCGCTATTAACTCCGCGAATCGGGGGACCGCGCGCGGTAGCGGAGTGCTGGAGTAAGTACTCGTAAGTATCCGTGCTCAGTAATTACGCGCGGATTAAGCCTCGGGCTCGTCCGCGCGCGGCGCAGTTAATTTCTCTAATTAGACCAACCGATATCCCCCGACCGAAGCTCGCGTTTACCGGCGCGTGGTAAACGGCAAAAGCGCGAGTAATCGGCGACTTCCTCGAGGCGGGGAGGGCGTACCTCGCGCCGTGTATCGATGTCCGTGTTATCAATTTTACCATCAACCCACCGCAATTGACATCATCATCGTCTGAGAAATATTATTAATACGACTTTCAGATTCAGCGCGAAGCGCAACCCCGCGCGGTCGAATTGAAATCCCGTAGGGAGCTTTCTCGCGAGACAGCCCGAGCTGTCGGACGACCTGGCGATCACGGCAGGACTCCGCTATCTCTCTACCTTTCTCGCCGAGAGCTGCTCAATGGTGTGTGTCGGAGGGCGCGCGGCAGAGAAACCGAGGCCGGTCGCAGACAAACGCGCGCAAACTGGGCCTAGGTCTCGGCGAAAATTCCCCGCCGTTGCTGGTTACTGGAGCTTATCGGCAATACAGGAGCGAACGAAAACGATTAGTGGGTCGGCCGGGAGGCGGCGGGCGAGGAGACGGCGCGACAGACGAGTTCTTTTCCGAGCTCTATTAATCGCACGCGGTCGCACGCGCGAGCGAACGAGCGAGCACGCGACAGTCCGAGCGAGGACAAGTGTTGTCCAGCCGGTGTTTACGCGTTCCATTTCACTTGGACGGAGCAAGAAATAGCCGGTCCCTGCGGAGGAGACTTCTCGGAGAACCGCCGAGCGCGTATTTTCGAATGTAAGCCTCGAAAAGCGAAACCGGGATCGTGCGAGATCGAGAGTGATCACGCGTACGAGAATATTTGTGAAGGTGACGCGGGAGCCTCTCTCAACTTGGAAGCATTCCGATCGGGGCGCCATAGATTATCCGCGACCTCAGCAACTCGTGAAAGAACTTGAAACCCACTTCTTCGACTTCTACGATATAAGAAAAGATCGGTCGGAACAACTCGAGTGAAGCTAAATGAACTCAGTTTCAGGGTTGTACACATGAAGGGAATATTGTGGTGAAAGTTCCTACAAAATCTTAATTTTAGATCGTACAAAATTGTAATCAAAATTGCTATATATATTTGTTTTAAGAGGTTTGACTTTTTACTATACGTTATTGTAATTATTTTAACGTTTTTTGTATATTCAGTAAGATAACAAATTCATTCAATTTATTTTTACACTAATTTAAACTACGCTTTCGGAATAGTCCAGCTTTATATGGTAAAAGGAAATATAATTTTATTTATTTATTTTTATATTTATTTTTTTTATTTATTTAATTTTAACGTTATTTTTATTACAATATTTTCTTCGTCTGTGTATGATTATAAAGCAAACTAACGGCAATCTTTTTTAATAAGATTTTCGTATTCTCTTAATTTTTTATTTGTGTGACTTCAAAATTTAGTTCAGAAAGTTAATCATAAAACTGATGCTACAACATATTATATTGCTCATATTTATCATCTGATTTACTAAACCGTCTATCAAAGTAAATTTAAGTTATACAGTTAAATCAACCTTTTGATAATTGAACCAACATTTGTATCACACATACAACTACATTTCAGCCTCGTTAACTGTGTTTACTAAATTTTATAATTTAAATTTCCACGTCAGATTGTCGAGCGGACTCGATTACGGTTTGCGCAACAAAATCTGCCCAATCCTGAAACTTGTTCTTTTTACTCAGAACGAAAGAGCTAGTTCTTGCACAATCTTTTGTCTCAGTATAACTAGAACTTTATTAAATCGCGGTAGAAACGCCTCAATATTGAATCAGTCTCTATTTTATGAATTCCAGCGAATTCGTTCGTCAATTCGTCGCGAAGACGGATCGGGAACGACTTCGAACCATCGACGTATCGATTGACGGCACCCACCTTGAGCAGCACGAAGACCTCAAAACCGGCCATGAGGAGCATCGCGGCCGCGCTAAGCGCGGCCAACGGCAGCGCCCAAGGCCGCTGTTTCAGCAAGGACCGCGGCGTCGTTGGTCGCATTTCTACCTCGTGCTCCAACTGGCCCTTCCTGCTCGGCGGTGTCCGGAACACGGTGACCGTCCGGTTCGGAGCTGGTACGCTGATAACGCTCGCCACGCTCGCCAAGCCGTGGCCGATCTCGGACGGCACCAGGAAGAACTCCGTCGAGAGCTCGTAGTCCCTGGAGCGCGGCGTTCGCGCTTCCGCCAGGCACAGCCAACTGGCCGTGGCTGTGACCCACGACAGGACAATCGGACCCAGCCTCATCGCGGCATCGACGGTATTTCGCTCTT
The DNA here is from genome assembly GCF_010583005.1 of Odontomachus brunneus. NCBI lineage: Eukaryota > Metazoa > Arthropoda > Insecta > Hymenoptera > Formicidae > Odontomachus > Odontomachus brunneus. The sequence continues at coordinate 1,707,542 of NW_022639497.1, forward strand.
TTCTCTCTTTCTCTCCCTTTCTCTCTCTCTCTCTCTTTCTCTCTTTCTGTCTCTATCTCTTCTCGGTGCGTGAGCGCGCGCGTAGGTTCGTTAATGAGTGAGCGAATCCGTGCGAGCTTACGTGTGTCGTGATGATCGCGTTCGTCCTCGCCCTCGTCGTCGTGGTCGTCGTCACCGGGACATCACGCACCGTCTCCTGCGTACGCGCATCCTTGCAGTCACGCACCCGCTGCCTCGCGGTCAGGGTTCACCGACTGCGCCTGCAAGCACGCTCGTGATTAGACCAAGACACTCGGGCACACCGGAGGGCACACTGGCGGGCCGAGCGCGCCGGTCAACCCTCATCAGCTGTCAGACGCTTCATCTTTCGGTGAGCGAAATCACATTGTGATGCTAAGAGCCTACGTTCCACGATCGGATCGCGGGTCGACCGAGTGTAACGGGTGTGCAACATCGCGAGACGGCGAACGCGCGCGATTTGTCTCTCTCGCGACGGCTCGGGCGATTCGTTAGTAGCGTCGATTATCTTCCTAATGAAGAACGCCGGGTGAAAAATCGCCGTCAGACTCGGCATCCGCTCGGGGATTGACCGAGAGAGCGCAGGCAATCTTCTCTCCGGTGCTTCGCGTCTCGCGCCGCTTAATTCGATCCTCTTAGCGTTCGACATTTCGGATAAACAACTCCGGCTTTATCGCGGGATCTCATTAACGGAGGAATGCGGGAGCTCATTAATGATTTATGATCTCTTTCCGTTGCTCGCGTGTCAAATCCGCTCGTGCGCGCCTCAGGCTTGGCCTGAGAGAGCCTTTCGTGTATTTTTCATCATATCGTCTCAGCGCACATCGAGGCTATCACACATACGCGGTTCCCTCGTTCTCTTCCTCAGGCCTGCCGGCCTGAGCCCGGCCAACCGACCGAAGAAACGCCTGTTGAGCCGACGCCGATTGACTTCGTTGAAACGTTTAACGCCTCGCGCTTTCGCCAAGCTCCGCACAATAATAACGTAATGCTCGAGGAAGTCACGATCGAGGGCGATGGGGAAAGGGAAAGATCGATAGACCGTCGCGTTAACGATCAATTAAGGCCGCTTCTCTCGTGCTCGGCACCCGTGCCCGTTCGCGAAGCACGGCGGGTAACTATCCCCGAGCGCGATCCGCATGCGCTAACGCTGTTAATTGCAACGTCGTTAATTACGAGCCTGCTCAATTGTACGCGCGAGCCGGGCGAGCGGTCGGACGCTCGGAAATTGTTTAATAACGCGAAAAGCCCAGCACCGTGTCATTAATCGGACGCGGACGGACCTTCCGTGTACTTATCGCCGGAGCCGGGCATGACCGGCGGCCGGCCGCGCTCGCCTGGTCTAACGCCATTAATTATTACGAACAGGGTCAGCCGTAAGTAGAGTGAAGCACAGACCGAGTGAAACACGACGAGAAGCGTAAAGACAGGTATCTCTTCTGCGCGGCTTGCGCGCTCGCTCTTCTCCGGCAGAAGAGACGGAGGGGAGAAACGAGAAGGACGCGGTGGTTTCGCGCGCGAAAACAGAAGCCGGGGAAGCGTGTATCGCGCGATCGTTCGTGACTTTAATCGATCGTCCGATCGATCGCGCTCAGCTACGGAGTCGCGATAATTAATCGATCACGATTAGCACTAATTGCACTCGCTATCGTTGTGAGCGATCCTGACGCGACCCGCTACGTGTGTCCGCCTCGCCGAGTCCGAGAGTGCCGCGGAAAGAGATAGCGAGAGAAGAGAAGAGAGAGAGAGAGAGAGAGAGAGAGAGAGAGAGAGAGAGAGAGAGAGA
>NW_022639497.1:1709957-1713867 GCF_010583005.1 Odontomachus brunneus
GGGGGGGGGGGGTAGACACATCACGGAAATTTCTCCGTGTTACTGATACGATCACTAATCACATCGCGAATCGATTATTCGCGATGCTGCGCGAGTCCCGCGCCCTCGAGGAATCGATCCTCCTCGCGTCAGATAGAAACGTTAGAAACGCGCGCAAGAGCGACTCTTACAGGCTCTCCTCGAGCATCGAGCTTGTCTCTCGCGGACCCACGAAATCTTCTGGACTCATTCCTCCCGATCACATCGCGATGATCCTGTTCTCGTTATCCAGTCGCCGCCGCAACAGTATCCAAGTTGGGATCCAGGCGTCGATAGTCAACGAGGACAGGCTGATCCTTTGCGCGCCCCCGACCCTTCGACGAAGTTCTCTCTGCCCTTCCGTCGACCGTAGGACTAGCACGGTGTTGTTTTTATGACGCGGCGATTCGTAGCGCGGTTCCCCACGGTAGCCGGAAACTCGATCGGGGCGACGACTTCGAGGACGACGACCGCGTGATCGCCGTTAGCGAAGCGCACGTCGTGAACGCCGCGCTCCTACTGAGCTCGGCGCGCGTTCGCGATGGCCAAACCGAAAGCAGACTGGAGTTCCGTTCCGGAGGTGAGGTCTATCCGTTACAGAGAAGTCGGGGAGATGGTGATGACGATGCAGAGGCGGCGGCGGTGGCGATGGCGAGGAGCAGGAGCGGACACCGAAAAGGAAATCCTTTTCGAGCGATGCGCTTCAACCACGTTGTGGAACTTGAATAGAGAGAGAGAGAGAGAGAGAGAGAGAGAGAGAGAGAGAGAGAGAGAGAGAGAGACTGTTGATCGTAAGCATATAAGACAGCTGTCGATCATTGTCAATTGTAAAGACATCTAAACAGATAAGAGTCCAAAGAAAGAGTGAGAAAGATGGATACAGACGTTGGATAATTATATCTTTCAGAGAGACTATCGGTTTGACACTTTTCCAAAGAGTCTCATAATGCAGTCGATTGACATCTAAACGATGCGAGGGCTAATCACGCGGACAGAAATGACGCAGTCTCGCAGACTCGCGAATTATTCGCCGCGCCATCCGATCCGCCCCTGCTGAACAGAGCGAAGGAGCCGAGAGAAGGAAGAGAGAAGAGAGAAAGAGAGAGAGAGAGAGAGAGAGAGAGAGAGAAGGGCCCGAAAGAGCGAGCGAGAACGGCCAAAGCTGGTCCTTCGACGTCGAGGACCGACCCCGACGCGACGCATTTACATATCTTACGTGTAATAACCTCGAAAAAGTTTTAACAATGGCCTGAGGTTCGCCGCGGTCGAGCGAAAGGCGAGAAGGTGTAGAGAAGAGGGCGAAGGCGCGCGGGGTTGAGGGAAACCGTTTAACGAACCGCCTGCGATCCTGCAGGATGACACGAAGGACGTGTCTGAAAGAGTAAACTCTCCGCTCCCGTCAGGAATTTTATAGTCTCCCACTAATTAGCATGTCGGAATTGTTTCCCGATCAGAATCCGCACCTTTCTTCAATCTGGACGATAACATAATTATTAAACGAAGATATATGAAACAGTCGCATTTATATATTTTTAACTTATTGTTCAACTGATAGGCTTATATTAATAATCTTTATTTGAAACCCCCCCTAAAATGAGATTTGAGTTCAGAATCAGATGGAACTTTTCCAACTGAATCGCGATTACAGATATATCAACTATTAATACGGTCCACGAATCGTATTGAAGTCGTTCCATGAAATTTGCTTCATATGAGATACTCAGACTTGAATTTAGAGTTAGATGTAAATTTTCAGTTGAATTGCAATTACAAGTGTAATGTCGCATACACTATGACTTAAATAAGAAACTCAAATCCCAAGTCTAAATTCATATCTGACTATCTCACGCGAGACAAGCTTCAAGTAACGACTATTAGTACGAGCCTTAGACATGTAAGATGGACTCAGCATACGTGTCTTTGGCAGAACGGAGAGACAGGCGAAACATGGAGGAATTTTTCTGTCTTTATCTGCGTAGGTAGAATGCGCAACCGTCTTTTGACAGTCATGACAGAGACTATATAGATTCTCGTTCAAGAACACATACATGATTAAATTACTTCATCATTCGAATGAAAGTCCAGTTTCAGATTAATCCATTGACATTGATGTTTATAATTAAATGAATAATACCTCGAGAAGAGAATATGCGACAAAATTTGTATAAAATGCGCGAGATCCTGTCATACATTTAAATTATTGTCGGTTATTGCCACTTGCCGACGATTATTGTCAATAGCGCGCGCACAGCAAAGTATAGAAACTCACTGACGTTTCGCTCCTCTCTCTGTTCTGTCAAGCCCAACTTGTGTCATAAGGAAGTACATGTTGAGTCTATTTAAATGTCTACATTTCAACTCGACTTCGACGTGGCTTTGGCCGGAAACGCATCGCGCGCGCGCGCGTGTAAATGCAGTTGTTAAAAGCCCGCTCGTTCGCGACTCGTCTCGCTAGCTCGTCGTCGGTGGCTCGTGGAGCAATTTGGCCAAACCGCGGCGGTTGAAGCTTAAGGACGCGGTCCCGAAGAACGGCCAGTGCTACCAGATTGCGCGTCCGCCGGTGCTCGTGTCCCACCACAAAAAAGCGCTGAAAATTGCAACCGCATCGGCCGAAAGGGTTGCATTCGCGACGACGGACGAGGACCAGGCTACCGTAAAAGGAGGAAAGCATTCCAGGGGCCCCGGCATCGGGTTTCGAAGGCACGATATTTATGTTTCCTGCGTGCGTGCGCGCGCGCGCTCACGCTGGGCCCGTCGGCGATCCGTAACAATGTTGCGGTGCGCGCGGCCGCTCTTTCGCTGTTCGCGCGTCCGCGAGTGCCGCGCGCACCCATAAAAACGCGCGTAAAAATTCGTCCGCGTGTATCGCCGCGCAAATCGGCTCGAAAAAAAGAGGGGGGTTCCTCCCCGCGGTGGTTAGAGGACCGACGACCGCAATTGACTCGTGTGTGTTGCACCCACAGCTTCTATATAACTACTAGACTGCTAACTCCCTTATACAGGGTGTTTCCTCTAACTCGACCATTTAAAATATCTCCGTTGTTTTTGATGATATGGGAAAATACTACAGGGAAAACTTGTTCGATTGGAAGGGACACATATTATGACGAGCGAAAAATTTTTCTCGAGGTCATAGTTTTTGAGATTTCGAGTTCATCGCGATTTTTTTAAATGGAATAGCCCATATATTATTACATATTCTTGTAGCTTATCTCGAGAGCTTTCCAAAACACTATAATAAAATATTTTTTCGTTAAGAACTTTTCGAGTAATAACACTTGAAATTTCCAGCACTTTGACATAGAATACAAAATATCTCGTAAAATATTCATCTTTTGGTTATCTTGCCTTAATGCTTTTTTGCGCAGAATAATGAGACAAATTAATTAACTTAAAAAAAAAACAAAAAATTTTTTACATAATAAATATATAAAAATTTTTTTGTGCTTTTTTTTAAGCCAATTAATTTGTCTCATTATTCTGTGCAAAAAAGCATTAAGGCAAGATAACCGAAAAATAAATATTTTACGAGATATTTTGTATTCTATGTCAAAGTACTGGAAATTTCAAGTGTTATTACTTGAAAAGTTCTTAATGAAAAAATATTTTATTATAGTGTTTTGGAAAGCTCTTGAGATAAGCTACAAGAATATGTAATAATATATAGGCTATTCCATTTAAAAAAATCGCGATGAACTCGAAATCTCAAAAACTATGACCTCGAGAAAAATTTTTCGCTCGTCATAATATGTGTCCCTTCCAATCGAACAAGTTTTCCCTGTAGTATTTTCCCATATCATCAAAAACAACGGAGATATTTTAAATGGTCGAGTTAGAGGAAACACCCTGTATAAGGGAGTTAGCAGTCTAGTAGTTATATAGAAGCTGTGGG
>NW_022639497.1:1713877-1731490 GCF_010583005.1 Odontomachus brunneus
GTGCTATGTAAAATTGATCCCGAAAAGTATGTATCACACACGGGAAAAAAGGCATCTGCGCATACCTGAAACTGGTATTCCATAAGAAGAGAAGATATAAGTGTAAGGCCGATGCCGCCTGCTTAAATATTTGTGTATATACAGAATGAAAAACGTCAAAGTGAAATACGTTACAGTAAAAAATTTGTAAAAATAAGTGATTGATCAATTGTATACCTACATTAGAGTACAATAATGCCTAAAACGAGATGCTAGATTGGTTGCGTTCAGAAAACATAGCTGATCAGTGAGCGGTCAGTGATTATTGGTCCATTTCTGTTAGATCCCTAACTTTAGGCCAATTACGTTGACTAATTATTCAACCGTTGTGTAACCGTTGTGTCTCCTGAACGCACCCATTGTGAATGTTGGACCACCAGATAGGCGCATGCGCGAGGTTTCTGTACATATTTTTCGGAGTTATGTATTGAGTCGGAGTTAGAGAGAGCAGTCTAGTAGTATATAGAAGTCTGTGGTTGCACCCGTACTCACTCCGGGTTCGCGCGCTCGTCCGGAATAGAGCGGGCGACGAGAGAGAGAGAGAGAGAGAGAGAAGCGAAACGTGCCAGCGAAAAAGCGGCGAATGTATACCGCGAGTAAATCTCGTTACGACGAACACCTTCGTCGTCGTTATAACCAATTATCCTTGGCGCTCGGATCCCCTTTCAAACCAGATGACGGATGAGGGATCCTCGAGGCTGCAGCTGGAAGAGACGCCTCTTCTTCTCTCCCTCTTCTCGCCGCGCTATCTACTTAAGTCGATGAATTAGCGATCGCACGCGATCAGATAGAGCTGGAGAGATATTTAATTAACTCTACAACATTTTGGATCATGTTAGTCTCGTGGGATCCGTCGCCGTAGGTTATTTCACTCGTTTAATAACATCTACATATATAATTGTATCTATTCCACAGGGAGAAAGCAGTAAGGAAGAGAGAGAGGAGGAGGAGGAGCAGGAGGAGGAGGAGAAAAAGAGAAGGAGGAGGAGAAGGGAGGGAGGGGGTAGTGGTTCACGTTTGCTTTCGGCTGCGACGTTTCTCGAAGAGATAATCGCTGGCACGGCGACGGCGACATTGTTGTGGGAGAGGCAAGAAACGCGAGGTATGTTAGGCACTATCGTCGATGTGGCAAGAGCCGACGGGCGACGTACGTATGTACGCACCAACGAACGAACGTACGGTTTGTCCGGTTTTCGAGACAAAGAGTTCGTCGAACCCTGGCGGCCGGTGGGTTCGATCAGCGCGGCTACCGAACATGCCGCGTACGTATGCGCGAACTACTGTCGTCGTCGTCGTCGTCGTCGTCGTTGTCATCGTCGTCGTCGAACTGTGACGTGCGACGCGTGCACCCACGTGCGATTTAATGTGCGTGTCTTCTCGCGCGTGTCACGCCAGGAGAGCGCGAGATTTTTCGGTCGTCCTGGCGGCACTGAACCTACTAAATTTTCAGAACGTCTCCTAGATTTCTATATTCGTGAATAATGAGATTTTTCGAAAAAAAAAATTGCGGAAAATATCATCCAAACTACGGAGGAAATTTTGAAAGTTACTATAGGATTTTGCTACCGACGAGTAGTGGGTCGACATTCTGTAATAATTCTCTGTCTTTTCATTTCATATGTGTCACTTGTAGATTAGGAATTGAAATATGTTGTTAAAACACTTGTTATGTTTTATTTATTAGGCTCTTTAGTAAGATAAATCTTACTGACAGTTTATTCCCAGGCTATTAATACATAGCAAAATTGAAAAGAATGTATATGGAAAGGAAACTGCAGTATTCCCTCCGTGTGTGAATCATTAATTAAATAGATTTTCATTTTTCATCTTCTTATCATATGTAATTTTGTCATAGAGTTTTCTTAAGAGCTTCCCAATGCCGTCTCCGTCCTCTGATTTTGTAGCTTTTTAACTCCGTTTCCGCATTCTGCCGGTTATTTTCTGAATATGATCGGCTATAATCGGATAATTATCGGCGGAGATAACGCGATTAAACGAACGCGAGTTAAGTACAAATTCTTCGCCCGTATTTCCGATCGCGCGTGAACTCAGGGGGTAAGGTATTTCGCGCGGTGTGATATGGTGCGCCGGTGTCTTTCGTCGCCGAAGATACCGTTCGCGGCAACGGAATAATACGATTTCGTGTACAGGAGATAGCCGGAGAAGCTACCGGTATCCGTTTCATCGCATTACCGCTACGGCGTGTTCCTCGGTGTTCCTTTAATGAGCGAGTCGCCGACGAATGTCGTGGACTCGCGACATCGCGGAATGTACCGCTAGGCGAACGCCGCGGGTCCCGTGAGCCCGGAGAGACGATCGGGAAACGACTCCTGATGGCGGAGTGTGTCTCTCCCAGTGGTAGCGGCCGCGCCGCAGTGGCCACACCCGGCCACTTTCTCCGCCGAAGCCGAAGTCATTGCCGCACCGTACAAGTTACTACCCCCTAATGACGCAAGCCGCCCACGCGACCTAGCGCGATACGCCTCTCGTTTCGTATCGCCGTGTCGTTTCGCTTCCGGACGGCGGCCTCTGCGAGATGTAGAACAGAAAATTGCGGGCCGCAAGAAAGGGCAATTAAGCCGCCCGGGCGGCGGTCAGCCCGACGATCCGATCGACCCTGACCGAATTTCGATAGTTCCGAAAGAGGCGTGCGATTCTCGTCCTAGAGAGAATTCGGGCTCGACTTCGCCGATGGGGAAAACCTCGGCGGGATGATCGCCGAGGTGTCCTCTTCACGCGACGTTTGATATCTGATACGTTTGATGTTTAACACATCTGATCTTCTGCTGTATGTGAAACTTGACACAAAGTAGACTGTCCACTTTGAAACAGAGTAGACAGAATCGAGTTGCCCTTAACCCGTTCGCTACCAGCGTCACGCATGTGTGATGCGCTGTCCAAAAAAATACTTACTTTACCTCTGTACAATTAGGAAATTTAATTCATTTCATGTGTGCGTAGATACAATATATTAAGTATAGCTGTAAGATATACAGCGGACTGTAGTGAAGGACTTTTATTTAAGCGCAGTAACGAACGTGTTAATTTATTTATTATTACTGGAAGAGATTAGCGTAACTTCGAGACGAGAGAAGAGAAAAGAGAGAAGATCTGGTGTTATTTTTATATAAAACGATCTCTCTTTCTCTCTCACTCTTTCTTGCTTTCTCTGTTTCTCTCGCACGCGCACGCTCTTTCTCGTTCTCTCAAGCCCTTCTAAGTTTGACGTGCAAATAATTTTTTATCTGAGCCGAATCGTCAGCTAATAATTATTACGAACGAATCGGTGTTATCTTGGCGATGATTTCCGGCTGAAAGAAACGGCCGGTTCGAGATGCTGCTTCATTCGGCCGCGCGAAATTCCTTCCTGCGCCTTAGGGGAACCCTAAAAGCTGCGGCGCGGCTCCTTCCTTCTCTCTCTTTCTCTTTCACTCGCTCTTTCTCTCTTTCTCTCTCTCTCTCTCTCTCTCTCTCTCTCTCTCTCTCTCTCTCTCTCTCTCTCTCTTTCGCGAGCCTGGAGAGAGGAGAGGAGTCGCTTGCAACCGGTTTCGACGAACTAAAGCTAAATAAAGGCATGCACGGCGCGAAGGGAGGACATCGTCGTGTCGATAATTGCGCCCGCGAAAAACTCCACGTCCGCGCGGACTTCCATCGCGCCGCGATATCGATACACTCCGGGACGATGCTGGAGACTCAGGATGACGCTCTGCTCGTTATTGCGGAAACGTCCGGAACGGCGTTTCGCCGTCAGTTCGGCGCTGCACACGCCAACGCATATAATTAGAAATCGTAAGGATGAAAAGAAAATGGCGATCTTCCTGAGGAAGAAGTGGCTGTTCGCGCAATCCACGGCTTCGTCGAAAGAGAAAGAGAGTAAGAGAAGACAGCCCCCTAGCAGCGATAACTCAGTCGTGCCAGTTCGCCAAGATCGATTCCTCGGGATTGCATCTTTCCTCTCTTCCGACTTAACCCTTGGATTTTCCTTCCCCTTGACCGCATCCTGCTGCCTCGTGCTGTACTACGCGGGGTTCGATGGGGGCGTCGATAAATCGAGACTTCCAGCGCGATTCATTTGAATATAAATCCGACTGTCTACGCGCGCACTGCAGAGGAGATCCTCTCGCGGGCGTCGAGAGAAGGAACGACCGGGCCGGGCGATAACGCTAAGGACGAGCGGAACGATCGCGCGGGGATCGTAAAGCAGGAGGAAGAGGAGGAGAAGGAACGAAGGAGGCGAAAAGGAGAGTCCTTTTTTTCGCGCTGCTCCGGCATTTGCGGTAACCGCAAACCGCCGCGGTGGTTGGTCGTGCGGGGTATTTTTTGGTGGCCTTGTTTCGGGCCCGTCGTCTCCTCGGCCTCTGTCTTTTCGATCCCTCTCTCTCTCTCTTTTTTTTTCCTTTTTCCTCTATCCTCCCCTTTTCTATATATATACAAGGTGCCCCGTAACTGGTGATATAATCGGGACGGTGGTGATTCTACATGAAAAAATAAATTGAGAACGCAAAAGTTGTCTGATATAAGGCTTTGTTTTCAAGAAAATCGAATTTAAAAATCCGAGTATATGTGCACTTAATTATGTCTCGACTTATTAGATCTCGCTGTGTAAACTGCTCTCTCTGCTCACGTTTGTATTTATTGTAATTAGTGCAATATACCTGTCGAGTTTTTAAAGTCGATTTTCTTCAAAGATAAAGCCTCGCATGAAAGAATTTTTTTCCACGTTTCGGACTTATTTTTTCATACAGAATAATCCCTTTCCCGGTTGTACCATCAGTTACGAGACACCCTGTATGTGTGTATGTATATATATATATATATATATATATATATATATATATATATACTCATATATATCTCCTTTTCCTTCTGTCTCTTTTTCCTCTCATCTTCATCTCTTCGCGACGTGTAGCCCTCGTGGCGGTCGCCGAATTATGCGGACGTTCGCGTCCTGACGAAAACTCATTCTGACAATTTCGTACGCGCAACCGCACCCTCATTTGAAATTCCATCGGGCCGCGTCGCGCTGTGGTCCGAGATGGACGAGAAGGAGGAGGCCGATCGTCGCGCATAGGTGGAGGAGACGCAGCTGCGCCGCGTAACGATCTCGTAAAATTCCGAGACGGTCATTCGGCCGGCTCGTGCTTGGAATACTTGGCCGGCCGGGATCGAAATTAAGGAAGTTATGCACAAAGAGGATCTAGAGCAGCTTTATCGGGAGCGATAAATCGGGAGTCGGAAAGGCAGTTCGCCACCGGCCGGGCTGGATTCGTGCTGGAGGACCGCGCGATATCCGCCGATGTCGTCTTCCCCGGGGAGGCGGTCTAAACGGCCGTTAATTAATACCATCGGCGAAGAAACATGGAAAAAGAGATCGCCGCAAAAAGGACGACGGACACGGAGAGGCTGTGATTAAAACGGCGATCATAATAATTTCGCCGTATTAATCTTGTCCGCGGCTCTCGAACGCGCGACCCTAAGCGCGACGCGTATACGATATAATAATGATAATGCAACATTCTCTCGCGGGATTTTCGTCGGGAAATAAAGCGAAAGTAGCATGCCGGCCGACACGCGATACGTGCCGCGCGTTTCGCATGCGTCGATACACGGCGCGGCGCGCATTATTCAGGAAGAACTTTTATTAGACGGCCAAGGCCGAAAGCTCCTCAACCGCGTGGTATCGGGGTAGCCGACGAGAGGAAGGCGTGTACCGCGAAGAGCGCGCGCACGAAAGGGCTGTCCTCTTATAACCATAAATATCATGCATAAATGCATATAGCGCGCGATGCCCCATAAATTCGACGCCGCGCGGCGCACCGAAAAACGCGCCTGCGACCGCGTCGAGCGAGCCTGTGTCGACGAGACAGAGAGAGAGAGAGAGAGAGAGAGAGAGAGAGAGAGAGAGAGAGAGAAAAGGAGGGAGAGAGAGAGAGCCACTATAATTAAACGAACGCTGTTCTAATTTGCATTATTAGCCGTACGCTCGACCTTGGCTAATTTTTCGCAGCAGGAGCCGATCGCTTGCTTGCTCGTTCATTTGTTCGCTACCCGCATACCGCACATCGAGTCGATATCGTCTAGCTAAAAACTCGTAGTCTGAAGAAGTCGCTTCGTTGAACATCTACTCAATGACAATTGCCTCGATTTCATACAGTTTACCCGACAATTATTCAGACATCCATTGTGCACAGGTAGAACTCGTCGAACTGATGCTAAAACACAAAATTCCTTTACCATTTCGTGAGCAACCACGTAAAAGTTGAGTTATTAATTAAAGAAGATATTAGCGAATGATCATGCGCTATACAGTGTGACAATATCTGCCGTCTTGTGTCAGGTCAAACTGAACTAAAAGGTCCTCTACTGTTGCGCAAATGACCACGTAGGTATTTAGTAGTTAATTAAAGAAGATCGGTGCATTATCGCGCGGATATCTTCTATAAGTGATAACTCAATATTTTACGTGGTTGTTTGCGAAATAGTAGAGGAATTTTGCGTTCAGTTTGACGAGTTCCACCCGCACACAACGGGTGTGTGAATAAGTGTCAGACACTCTGTATATAAAATGCACATAAAGTGTATTTTATTGGGCGATTTTATGCATAAAATATATTTTACTAGACGACTCATATTTTATCTTGGTCTTCTTCCATTTCAGACTCGATTCGCCGACGTCCCGTCGAGTTTCTCAAGCGCGGGCGGCATCAGTCGGCAAGAGGTACACCAAGGTCGGCTAGGAGCAGACCGATCAGGAGAACTCTTCGACATCCGTGAACGAGCTAAGATCAGTGAGGTTTACTTTCGTCGAGCGCACGAGAGCCGTGGGTGAAGCGGTGACGTCCTTCGCGGTTCCCGTTCCCGTGCAATCGATATCGATTTCTTTGTACATGTGTACAGTACTCTCTTAAAGTGAATCAATGAAACATCATAGAAAGCAGTGAATATACACTGATTTGCAGTTATAAGTATAGCACTGAAACTATAGTTGCTATAATTATAACTGTAGCGTTTAATTATAACTCAGCGCTATAATTATAACTGATATCACATCAGTGGTTATTCATTGATTCACTTTAAGAGAGTACCAACGCTATCGCGACGGTGAATTCTACCAAAAGTATTAGGGACTAAAGGGGAATATCATCGAGAGTCCTCATCGAGAGTCGACACGCGGGGGCCATCGGGAAAAGAGGATAGCGCGATGGACGTCTCGCGCGAGAATTTAAAATCTCGGCTCGGCTCTCTCGGGGCCGCTCTCGCTCTCCGCGTGTCTACGCGCGCTCACGACGGACTAACGATATTTATTATACGTCGGCAATGAATTATGGGCCGTTAAGTTCGCCGTCGTGACGGGCCCTTCGGCCCCGTGCGCGCCTCGCCAGCTGAGGGACGTAAGCGCTGCACTTGGCCACTGCGCTCAGGAGGAAAAAGCGCAGCGCGGCCACGACAGCGCACGCTGGCTGCTACGCTCGCCCTGCGCCCTCTCTCTTTCTCTCTTTCTGTGTCTGTCTATTCCTTGCAGACTTGTGCGCGCCAAATGAAATATTTATTCCATTAGAATAACATATGCGCTGAACTATGCCGCGTTTTTTGCGGCTATCACGAGCTCGAATCATCGCGACGCATTGAGAGCGAGAGCGAGAGTGAGAAACGATCTGTCTGATCATCGCGCGGATATCGCAACGAATCGCTCGTTTTCAATATTTCTACTACACTGACTCATAGGCTGGAAACGGTAATGGGCAATCTTACTGCAATTATAGTGATCTTCGATGTCAATCATATTTTTTATCTTATCAACAAAACAGTAGTAACAATATGCATACAAGGTTACCATTGTCACTACAACACTGTGACAGCACTTACGGCAAAAGTGGTTTTCCTAACTGTAATTATTTTACTATATGCGATTATATAGCCGCAAATGCCAAACATTGTTTTCTCAGTGTAATTATCAGTTTCTGCAAACACCGTCGCGATTACCACGACGACGCTTGATAAGGGATTTATGGATCATCACGACTGTCCAAGGTGCGCTCACGAGCAAGCGACCACCTCGACGTCTTCCTGCTCGACGTAAAAGTGGCTATTGCGCGCACGAGAGATCGCACGTTGGACGGCTTTGATCTACGATACGGTTCCACGCGAGATTTCGAAGAATGCGAGGCCCGGAGAGCGGAAAAAGTCCATTGGCAATTACACGGTCCGAATCCTAGGTCACGATCCTCGCGTTCGACATGGTCTTCAGGGCCGCGGGAGGGCGATATCTCTCACGGCCCGCTCGCGTTCTTCGTGGAGTCGCATCGAGCTCTCAGGGAGTGCGGCCGGTGGAGTCGCTTGTCTACGTTCGGCTTCCGTGATGGGGAAAATCCCTCGTCGTCGCGCGATTCCTCGGCGCCTCCGCTCTCGTGGGAAAACGGCGAGGACGCCGACGGAGCCGTTTAACAGTCCCCCGTAACGGTATAGTCGCGGGGCGCTCCGCGGCGTCGCGTCTCGTTCGAGGAGGAACTGGGAAAAATCGGTGCCCCGCTGCGCTCGTGTCGGCATAACGAGGAGCGCGCAGAGACAGCACGAGGATATCGGTGCGCGAGAAGTGCAGGGGAAGAAGCGCGTCGGTCCCGTCGATTTTTACGGGAAATAAATCGACTAACGTTCGCGCGGTTGCGCCTCCCCTTATAGAAATATCATACTAAGAATCATTGATAATTACTTATTCACTTACTTTAATTACTTATTCACTTAATTTAATTACTTATTATAATTACTTATTTTTAGTATTAAAAATACTGGATAATAAGTAATTATCAATGATTCTTAGTATGATATTTCTATAAGGGTCTCTCACGAGTCGTCCTCGAAATTCGTCAAAACGATAATCCGCGGCTAAGATGTTAACACGCTCGCCACTAACGTCACACGTGTGCGACGTGTCGATTTCTCACACCAAAGATCAGTATCATACATGTGTGACATATTGTGTGACATACTGAATCTGTCTGTTTAATGGTCTGTTCTTTTCAGCTGCACTGCTGAACTGGTGCAATAAGTTAGAGTGAGAAAACATATACTTATCTCACTTTAACTTATTGCAGCAGTTCAGCAGTGCAGCTGAAAAGAACAGACCATAAATCTAGAAAAGTGGCATGAATAATTTCTACTCGTGCTGAAAGTCCTAAACTCTACTTCTGTTATTTCATCACTGAAATGGATACCACTGCTTTCCTATGAGATTATACATGATATTATACATGAATCTTTTCTAGATTTATGGTCTGTTCTTTTCAGCTGCACTGCTGAATTGCTGCAATAAGTTAAAGTGAGATAAATATATATTTTCTCACTCTAACTTATTGCACCAGTTCAACAGTGCAGCTGAAAAGAACAGACCATTAAACAGGCAGATTCAGTATGTCACACAATATGTCACACATGTATGATACTGATCTTTGGTGTGAGAAATCGACACGTCGCACACGTGTGACAGTTACTCGTCCTTACTTTAATCGTGCCATAGATTATCGCTATCTTTCTAAGATGAAGGCGTTTCAACATCTTTTCCCAACATATGGCTAAGAAGCTAATTGGTAATGCATCATGTGCCATTCTCTGTGATGAAAAAGAAGACTTTCAATACAACTAAAAATCACTCAGGTTACCTTTCCAGGGTTAATACACTTTATGTCTGCATAAGTGTAAACATGCGTTATATTGAACATAGCGTGGGCCATGATGAGCGCGGTAGCGAGCGTGTTAAACCGCCCGTTTACTGTTACGGTCGTACGCCTTATGGGAAATACAGCGGTAGTTCGCGAACGGCGGACGTTTCCCGGATGCTCGTCGGCGCGACGCGTAATTTACGAGAGATTCCCGAAATTAATGACCCGCCTGAGCCTGCTCGACACGCAGCTCGACCCGGCATTTTTGCACGACGCGCCTCGCGAGTCTCGCGTGCGGCGAGATTAATCGTCGGACGTTAATTGAAACGAATTAGTCGCGATTAGGAAAATTGTTCGGCATTTTTTTACTCGTCAATGACCACGCACGGCATCCTCACCGCCGCCGATGGAGGAGGAGGATCCAGCTGCGCCTGAAGATTTATAATCGGCGCTCGATGCCGGAACCATCTCCTCGCGCCGGCGGTAAGGCGAGATTCTCTCTCGCATTTTGTCGCTCAAAATTCGCGTAATCGGCCAGGTATCGGCTACCGGTCGGTCGGCTGGTAGCAGCCGACTACCGACCGGTAGCTCACACCTACGATCTCGCTCGGTGGTGCTGTATGCAAAGTCGAGCCCCTGTGCGATCCGTACAGCGATCCACGCCTGCCCGACGACATTCCGGGTCGGTCTATTAGCCGCGTGACGCAATACGATTAATTCACTGCCGGCGATAAACAGAAAACAAGTTTCCTTCGAATACCTGGTCGGTGAGATCTCGCACGGAGGTTTCAGTCCACATCATGGAGAGACTCAGCGAAGGCGACAGAGCTGTCTTGACCAGCATTTTCGATCCTCTGCAGCCGCTCGGTCTATCCGACTTTCCGCAAGAACATGGTACGTGATTCCGAGATAGAGAATTGCTCATGATGTAATGTCTTAGACAGCACAAATGTTCGAAAGATGTCCTACTTGTTTTAGACGTTTTGCAGATTTCCTAGAATATTTTAGATCTGTACTCATAGTTGTTAATTGAAACCCATCTTAAGTAAAATACTTAGACTCGTATTAATAGCGTTACTTGTCGAAACTTGTCTCACGTGAGATATTCAAATCTAAATTCAGAGTTAGATTTCAGCTGTTTATTTGTATCATACATGCGATATTACATTTTTAATTACAATTAAGTTCAAAATTTACATTTATCTGTAAATTCAAATCCGAGTATCTTACGTAAGACAAGTTTCAAGTAATTACTATTAATACGAGTTTCAGATTTAAATGTAGAATCTGGTCTAAGATTTTCAGTTGAATATCGATTGCAAATGTATCGTGCAAGAGATTCAACTGAAAAAAATAAAAAATCTATTTCTAGATTTAAATCTGAGTATCTTACATGAAAGACAAGTTTGAAATAACGACTTGACATTTATGCTGTCTGGGATGGAAATCATCTTGTTTAGAAAGCGTAACGTTTGTTAAACTTAACATGAAAAAGTCTCATTCTCTCAATAATGTGTGTAACAATAATTATAGTATAATTATAGTAGCAATAATAATAATTATAGTAGTAATAATAATTATATCTTCATATAAGTAGAATATATTGCACAATCCAAACACGTTCATTACAATAGTCAGACTCGATTCAAACCGCAAACACTGCGAGTCCTCCGTTAAAAAATCGTCAAGCGCTTAAGGCTCGCGGCTAACCGCATTCGTCTGAAGCATAAAGTGTGTTCTCGACGATTCGCTCTCACGCGAGAAATCCGGATCATCATGAATATGTAAGAAACCACGCGCGACACAACAACAGATAAATTCTTCTGTTGCCGTGCAACACACAAGGCTGCGCCACGTATAAAAAAAAGGAGGAAAATAACATGTGGAAGTTTGCGCAGTAACGCGATCTTCTATAAAGTATGCACGAGTGAGTCACAGGCGCATCAGCGCGAAGAAGACAATTTTACGCCATAAGATTTCTTTTAATATTTTTCCAACGACATTTCTCAATGTTTTCAGCGTCGACAGACCCTCTCGAAGAAGACCGCTTGGAGCCGCAAATATTGGATATCGTGAAGAAAGCGATAGTCTGCACGGAAGCGAAGAACTTCGACGAGTCCTTTCGATTGTTCGACGAAGCCTTGAAGAAAGCACCCAAGTCACCGGCGATCTTGAACGACAGAGCCCAAGCGTTGCGTTTGGCGAATCGGCATGAAGGTATCTTGATATCGCATCAGATCGCATCGAGTATGTAAATATTCATACACACACGAAAGGTGGTGTAAGAAAAATCAGATTCTACTTTTAGAAGCCTTGAAGGATCTGCATCTGGCGGTGGAATTGAGCGAAGGAAAAGGAAAAGCCGGCGTCCAGGCGCTCTGTCAGCGCGGTGCCCTTTATCGCTGGATGGAGCGGGACGAGAAGGCGAAGGAGGACTTCACCCGAGCGGCCAAGGCCGGCTCGAACTTCGCCAGGTCGCAGTTGGTCGCCGTCAACCCGTACGCGGCCATGTGCAACGCGATGCTGCGCGAGATCACCTGCAAGACCAGCTATCCGTGATGCGACGTCGACATGCATCTCACGTCAACGACTATTTTATAGATAACGCTTTATTTTATTATTCTCTATTTCGAAATACAGGTAAAATCACGAGTGGCGTATCCACATCAATACGAAAAATGTTCATTATGTCGTTAAATTAGAATAAAAATAACGCTAAATATTACTCGGAAAAATTACACGTAAGAATATAAATTATATCTTGTCATATTAAATATCGGAATAAACTTCTTTATAAGGTTGGACTTACTTATTTCTGCTAAAAAGGAACTCGCGCTAGACAGGGCGAACAACGGAGATTTCGTCCAAGTTTGTACCCGTAAAGATTTCACTCTTCCAGCTAAACGATTTCCGCCGAGGGACGTAGATTCACATATAATGAGGGAGAACACGATCCCACGTAATTACAATTTGCTTTTCCGTCGTCTGTAGATATATCGAGTTCGTCGAGAGATTGAAGACTTCGAACAAGTATTCAATTTATTCAACGAAAACTAATGTGCCCATCGAGAACACTTAATTATGCATCTAAAGAGTAACATGATTCCCCTCGTATTAGACATATATAGAATAAAACACGCCTGGTCATACTCATATTTCTACAGACAGTACTTTACAACACGTGTCAGCCGCAAGAAATTGTCTCTTGCGCGAAGAATCATATAAACGATTATTTTCTTGATTTTTTTCCATTCGCTCGTAACTGTACTTAAATGCAGTACTTAAACAGTCGTTAAAAATATTACGAAGGCTCGGAGATTTTGCAAATCAACAAAAAGAAAAAAGATATGTATAAGCTAAAACAACTGTAGAGCATAGAAATATGTAGTATCCAACAAACTGAATTTTCTTGATATTACATATTACAATCTATGTCTTTCCGTCCCGTGTATTAGCTCGGTCATCTCTTTTTTCTTTTCAAACGCAATAAATCTGAAGAATCCACTGTGATAGAGTTTATCCAATTCATCAACTGCTACGGTCCTCATACTTGCTGGACCCTGATAAATATTATTTTTACAATATTCGATTGATTAGTTTCAAAATGAAAGAATAACAAATAAATATCCAGCAGTTGATGAGTTGAATTCGCACGTCGAACAATGATTTAACACGCTAGGACGATGTGATTCGTTAACATGCTTATCGTACGCCGCTTCCGCTCACCGAAATGTCCCCGATAAGTTCAGAATTGCACATTGATGTTCGAACGTAAGCATATATCGGTTTCAGCGATTATTGATGCGACAATTAAGAGCTGTTTTTTTTCAGCAAACGAGAAGCTGTCTATCACCTGGCATTTTCTTGGCTTTAAACCATAACAAAGTCCCGACCCGTGTTTGATTTCTCGCTCTCCGAACCTTCTTCGCTGGCTTCCTCGACTTCGGCGGAGTCGCACGAATCCTTCCTTTCCGTGCTGGGCAATGGGTCCTCCACCTGCAACTCTTCCTTAGGTGACTCGTCGAACTGCGCTTCGTCGGATTTCTCTTCCCTGAATATAAAGCACAGCGTTAAAGATTTTCCACATAAAACATTTGATAACGAATAATGCACGAGACTCACGACTGAATCAACGCGTCCTCTGAATCGGAATCTTTGTCTTTCTTTCTTCTCTTTTTACTAACTTTCTTATCGTTGCTGGATGTGGAGCCGTAGTATTCGTACTGTAAGTACAGTTTTGCGTTAGACGAGTTTATACATTCACCGTGACGACAGATGGAAGAGCAAAGAGAAAGAGAGAGTTGTACCGACCTGATATAACGGCCAGAAAGATGCGAAGAAGCCAACATCAGCCGTTAAGTTCGGTAACAACCACAGGTGGCATCTACCTAACGTAGGCACCCACAGCAGGCAGAATACGATCATTCTGATAATTGCCAACGCTAATATAAATAGGAGGAATACTGCGGCGGCGACACTTAGGTAATATACTCCGTGACGAATGGTCAACGGCCACAGCGGGAAGAGGCAGACTGCTATCGCTCCTAAAACTACAAGCGTGCCGAAGAACCAATAATAGACAGGGATTGGCTCGTATATCCACACGTATGCATCGTTACAATCTACAAAGTACTGTTCCATGTGCATCTCCAATCTCACCTGCAATCAGAAGTATTTAGTTTTGCCTTTTTCTTTCTTAGGTACGGCTCCCGGTTCCACTGCTGCGGAACTCTGGATCAGAAACGAGAAAACGCATGTCAGATATTCTTGCGTGCCTTATACTTCAAGGCTATAAATAGCCTTTAAAGTAGAGTGATATGCAACTTTCCTTTTTAACTTATCTTTCCTCATGATTTTGTTACGTTAATTTTGAGGCCATTTTGTCGAGAAAAAAAGATATTTTCAAGAGCATTTTACAGTATGCTCAAACGATCTCAAGTGTTCTTTTGTACAAGTATCTTTTTATCTCAAAGTACTGTGCAAGAACTTTCGACATGTTGTTTGCTCGCTTTTAACATTATCAATCAGTCATCAGCATCAAAAAGTTTCACAGCAATGGAATCAGGAGCCTCAATGATTGAGGGTCTAATCTCGTTTAAAGGCCATCCTACAATTGCGTAAACGTGGTCTTAAGTGGTTATAAGTAATTATGACATCCAATCAGAATAAAGCAATCAGTGAATAAAACACTCTGATTGGTCGACTCCCATGATCACGCTTATGCAATTGTAGAATGATCTTAATAAACGTGGGAAAATTAGAATATCTTGATATCAGAGAGATCAATTCAAGATATCAAATTACTTCCATTTACACTTACTTTTGGCTTTTTCTTCGATTTCTTTTGTTCATCAACTTTCTCATCATCTTTCTCGTCCTTCACCACAGCTGTGTCTTTGTTCTCCTTGACATCCTCCTTCTCTTTCTTTTCCTCCTTATCCTCTTTCTTTTCATCCTTGGCATCTTTGATCTTTTTCTTGATACCCCGCATTTTATTGAGCTCCTCCTCCGATATCACCACTTTCTTTGCCCTGTGAAAGAACTTGTGCCTCAACATCTGATCCAAGAACTGGGAGACCTGTTCGCGACTCTCGAACACAGAGCTCCAGGGTGAATTTTCCAGTAAGGCATCGATGGCCCGCGACCCAGTGAAGTACTCGACATTATGAGTTCTGTCGAATTTGGTCTTCTTCGACGGTACATTGTTGCGTATCCATTTGGCCACCGCGTATTCTTCCTTGGACGGTTTGTCCTGAGCGACCTTAGAGTCTAAACTGGCTATTTCCTGTCACAACAAACAACAATGAATCGCATCGGATGGGAACCGGGAGGGATCGATCAGACGATGAATGGTTACATTGCACGTCGTACGTCGCCCGCGAATCGGACTGACACGAAGAGGAGCGTCGGCTAGCTCGCGATTTTCCAGCGCGAGCGGACCGAGAGCGGAGAGCCTGTTTGTCTACGTCATCTGGAGCAGCGCGCTGACACGTATCGCGAGATCGCGGAGTCGCGTCGCGATCGTGCGTGACAAGGTGCATCGCTCCTCGTGCCGGCCGATCGGGGTCGCGCGCGTGCGGCGAGAACGTGCGAATACACGCGAACCCGTGCCATATGCGATGCTTACATTTTTGCGCTTCCTGCTTTTCTTGCGATCCGCCATGTTGTAAATTCCGAGTTACGCTTGCGCGCAGTCGGTACCCGTCGCTGCTGCTGCCGGCCGAATCTGGCTACGAACTGGCTCTCGCGAGCATACGCGAAGCGTGTGTCTCTGAAGCACCGTTGCGTCAGGCCAGAACCGTTCGCCTGACGCCGCCGGCTTTCGCTCCCCCTCCGCCCTCTCGCCGCACACTTGTCAGGCTCGTTTAGGACGCGATGTGTGTGTGCTACTTGCGGTTTTACTTAGCGCTCCGCCAACTCGTCGGACGGAACAAACCGATTAGCGCGCAACCCGAATCTTACGCATCCAGCAAGCTCATCCCGAATATATCACCGGGTTTCGCAGATACCTGAGCGACTTGTGGAGATGTGTCGTGAGATCAGGAGTTATTATTGACAACGCAGAACTGCGTTCTTTTGTACTTTTTATAACTGGTTAATTGTGATTTTTTGTTGGTCAATGATATTGCAAGATTTATATTTGATAAAGGTGATGTGTCACAGAATGAAAATGTGAGTTTAAGTGATAATAACTGAAGCCTACAGGTATCTGCGATATCTGAAGCTCATAGCTATACGCAAAGAGAGATCACATTTTTATAGAAATTTTCAACATTTATTGCTGAATCTCTTCTACTTTGTGTGGTTCTCTCTTAAGATATTTTATACTCTGATAAATAGTATATCATTCAAAAGTGACAACTGTGTAATTTGTCTTCTACTTCTTCTAGTCTCATCTTATTTTCTAGTATATCTTCTTCTCTTGCGCTATATCTCCATTATTTCTCAAATTGCTTCTTTGAGACTTTCTTTCTACCTATTTTGCTATACTCCATTGTTCATAAAGTCAGATTGAGCATTTGAATCTTTCGATATATTCTTCAATTCTCCTAATTTCTCTGTATTACTCTTATTTTTAACATTTTTAAATGCATTATTGTTATTAGCTTCATCCTTACTTATCATTTGGTTTCTATGCAATTGCTTGTCACATTCCTTCTGCAATCCGCCATCTGTCACACAGCAAACATTACAAACTAGAACTTTCCTTCTGGAGAACTAATATAATTATTCATTTATCTACCTTTCTTAGTGGAGTATCTTGATTTTCTTCTGAGTATAGCTACTGAGTCTAAGGTATTCTTTTTCTTTACTAAGGTTTCATTTTTCTCATTCATTAAGAAATATATGCGATTTGTGACAAATATTGTGGGTACAGCACAAGCTTTCAGCTTCTTCTTGCCGTCTATTCGTACCTTCTCCCACATATCTGGTGCAAAGTGTATCTGAAAATTCAACAATTCTAAACATTGGAGACAAGGAACCAATACACAGACAAATTCAGCACAAAAGCACGCGCATGTACTTCGCATAAAGCCGAGTGGGGTGTCGGAGACCAACCCTTCCGGTTCATATTCTTCACCCAGGCTTCTTGTCTCTCCTTATTTCGCGGAAAATTGCACATTTTGAATCCTTTGGTGGAGGAATTCGTGCACCACGCGGCCACGCAACCAGGCATGTCCGAGAAATCTAAAACAATTGACAGACGATAGATAGGTTTTTCTTTTTTTGAAATTTGGTACCTAAGCATCGTGCTTTCGACCTTCCCCAAGGATATTTGTGATCATTTAACACAGATAGGCTGGAAACATTGAGGTTATATTTTCATATATATATATATATATATATATATATATATAATATATATATATATATATATATTTCATATATATATATATATTTTTTTTTTTTTTTTTTT
>NW_022639497.1:1731736-1749436 GCF_010583005.1 Odontomachus brunneus
TTTTTTTTTTTTTTTTTCATATATATATAACAAAACGTGGATATCGTAAAATTACTGAGAAGTACTAACGTCAGGTACTAACTAAAGATACTAACTTATTCAGATCATATAATCTAATTAAACTCGTTTCAATTACATCATGTCTGACGATACCGGTACACGTGCAATTTCTATCAAAACCTGTTGAACGAGCACGCATCTGACCTACTTTTTCATCCGTGCTTGCATTGCACCACTGCACTTTCTCCCGATTCTCTTCCTCTCATGCCTGTTTCCATCAACTTTAGTTAACTTAATTGGCTGGTCATTCCACGAAATTGACCAATCGCATCTATCAATTCTGACTAACTAGAAATGCGATTGGTCAATTCCGTTGGAATAACTAGCTGATTAAACCAATCAAAGTTGGCGAAAACAAACATAAAGTCTGTATCAGACTGAGACCGGTGTCCCATTAGGTGCGTTCAGCGAAATCAACAGTTGCGCAACAGTTAAGCAATTCGTCAATGTAATTTGTTTAGATTTAGGGATCTAACAGTAATGGCTCCTGCACACAGGACGCGGTAATGCTTGCCGCGCGGTGGAAGTTCGCGCGACAGCCAATCAATATGTTGCTTTCCGTAATAACCTTCAGCTCTTACGGAAAAACAACATATTGATTGGCTGTCGTGCGGAATTCCGCCGCGCGCAAGCATTACCGCGTCCTGTGTGCAAGAGTCATAAGAACCAATAATCACGATTGCTCACTGAGCGCTTTTATCTCTGAACGCACCCATTCACTAAAATAAGGAGCGTCCCGATTGACCATGGTACGATTAAACACTACCAACCGATGCAAAGAATTATTTAGTGAATTACCAGGTCAAACCAATCATTATAATCTGTGTCCAATCGTACCGTGGTCAATCGGGTCCCACCTACTAAAATATATATTACCTGGGCCCCTATTCTTAAAATTTTTGTGTATACGTAATTTTCATTGCGCAACTATTTTATGGTATGATTAAATCTGCGTAGTAAAACTTACGTATACGTAACTATTTAAAAAATAAGGGCCCTAGAACGCGCGCTACCTCTTAGTTGCGTTCCAAAATTCTATTCGGTGGATAGAGTACATATAATTGACCGATTATGATAAAAAAATCCTAGTTATCTTTGTTCTTATTGGTCAATGAAATGCTACTCTACCCATCGAGTAGAGTTTTGGAACGCAGCCCTTGAGTTTTGCGGGACGAGAGAGAGCATGCTTGTAGGTCTCGAATAGTGCTCTGTCTTTGTCTAGTACAGTCTGAACCAAAAGCTAAGTTGGCTGATTTCTAAACATAAGTTGAATCTCCGATAGAAACTATCTTTGCTTTGTTTTTCTTAAGTCGATAAATGAATACTAATAAATGAGAAAAATATATCTATCTATTTTTTTATATCCTAAAGGTGCGGGTTCAGTGGCCGTAAACATATCCGTATCCGTAACCATAAACAAAATCGAGTCGTGATTGGTCGTGATATATATCTTACGATTATTTTAAAAATAATCAACTGTGATTGGTTAATTATTAATATAATATTACGTGATATAATTCTTATCGATGGATCCATCGACGAATTAAAAAACTCCCCTTACTCGAGAGAGCCTGCAGAGGCGCTGCGTGTTCGCTGGAATTTCTGCTTCGCTCTTCCATCTCTCTTATCTACGTGATACCTGTTCTACAGGCGGCCGTGCTTTTGTCTCGTCAGTGGCCGCTGACGCTAGTGCGTTACGTGTGTGTCAGGTTGTGAGTGCGTGTCTGGTGTCGTAAACAAAGTGCCTTCGGCGTGGCGAGCACGCGTTCCTGCGGATCCACGACGGATTTATGTACGACGCGAAGATGCGCGAACACGACGACCTGTCGAGGTGTTTCATGCCGGGCCATCACCAGCAGCAGCAGCAGCCGTCGCCGATCCAGGCACCGTCGCCGCAAGCTCCGGGCTTGGACGCCCTGCACAGCCTCTGCAGACAGATCTATCCCGACCAGTGCAATCCGCTCACAGTCACGGCAGTCGTGAAATATTGGTAAGCACGCCTCGACGACGCCGATCCCGGCGCTTTCGCCCGAGAGAAAGTCGAGGAAGCATTTATTTCGAGTCGTGCGGGTAACCCTGATTTTGCATAATATCTGGTACCCGTCCTGCCAGGTAGTCGTTAACAATTAATTTACGAAGTGAATGCATCGGTGACTACGGTGTCTAACGAGGCGGTTTATGTATGTCGTACTCCACGTAGCAGAAGCTTCTAAAAGTCATCTGCGAAAGTGAGATGTCTTTTAAATGAATTTAAGATGTCCTTAAGATGTCTCTTACAAGTTTCAACTTTGAGATTTTTCAAAACTCTTTAGCAAATATCATTGTTATGTTGCAATTGCACACATTATTGCATCTATTGTATTAGATTTTGTTCCTTCCATTGTAATCATTTTAATAGACCTTCATTTTATTAGATTTTTATTTCATTAGATTTCACAGATTTTGGAAAACTTTTTCAAGATTCTTCAGCAGTTGTCATTATTCTTATGTCATGTGTGTGTGTGTGTGTGTGTGTGTATTATTGCATTTATTGTAATTATTTTATTAGGTTTTTATTATATTAGATTTCAGAAACTTTGGAATCCTTTTAAAACTCTTCAGCATATTTATTATTTTTATGTTATGCACACATATATATTGTTGTGCATACATATTGTACTGCATTTATTATAATCACTTTACTAATTTTTTTATTAATTCGCGTCTCATACAATATATTGTTTATATATTGTTTATTAAAATATTTTCCGATACCGTGAAGGGAATCACTCGTAGAACACTCGTAGAAACTCATTTTATCGCTTCTCCCTTTGTGAAGGGACGAAGATTTCATAGACTATATTTAGCCTCCCTTCGTACGTGTAAAAACCGGATGTCCTGTCAGCTGATTCAAATTTTTCTCGCGTTTTCCGCGCAGGTTAGGAGGACCCGATCCCCTGGATTACATCAGTATGTACGCCAGTCCAGGATGTCCCGAGCTCGGAATATCTCCACACTGGCACTACATCAGGTAAGAATTTTCGTCAATTTTTTACGAGATGTCCAAAAAAATACCTGTCTTATCTGACATTAGACACGTTTCAAACTGTGAAGACTGAAGCGATTCCTTTTGTAACCTTTTTCTAATTTAAAAGGTTTTCCAAGTTCGCAAACACGGTTGAATCAAATAATCGAATTTAAGGCACCTTGTACATACTCAAGCAATCTCAAATGCTCTTTCGTCTATATCTTTATTCAGAAATGACACGTAATTTTCGTCAGCATGTCATTCCTCGCTTTTGACGTCGCGAACCCGACATGGCCGAATAGATACAAGGACCCTTAAAAATCGCGCCGTTTTCTTTGTTTGTGTATATCATTTTTTCAGAACTTTCTCAAGCAAAGTACGTGGCATAAAAAACTGGCGACGTTTTTTTCCCCGATGAGTTTCAATGCGAGAATCTGTTTTCTATTAATCCTCAGAGGACAAATTTTTCCGATTCGATACCAAACGCGCCCTCAAACTCACTGAGGTAAAAACTATTTGCAAAAACCGCGTATTTGGCTAAATTTAATCGAAACGTAAACTGACGCAGATGTTTGACGTGTGTGTAGGCGACCGATTCGCCTTCTCTCAGATACTCTATCGGAATCTGTGCGCCGAATGACGAATGACCTTCCGCCAAAGGGTGTGCCGGTTCTTTTTTTCCCTCCAAACCAGCGACCCTCGCTTCTTCAGTTTCAAACCAGCTGTCTCAATACTCCGACTCGTTTCTCTATATATAAGGAACATGTAGGGTGTAGGAAGAACAAAGTCGTTTAAAGCGCGGTACGTCGGAAATAGAAGCGCCGGACTTCCCCCTTTTCGTCTCTGCGTCGTCTAATTATACGCCGCCATTGACTGAAACTACGAAATTCTTTCGCGGCGCGACTGTGTGAGTCATTTTTCTCGCGCACCACGTGTAACATTTTTTCCCTGTTTTCTCAAAGACACAATTATGTTTAATTCTGGTGACATAACGAGGCTTTGAAGAGAATACGTATTTCATATTGAGCAAGTCGTATTTTATATTTATTCAAAATGTAACTCAGATTTATTCAATATGAGACAGGTTTATGTCGTAGATTTTAAGATTACGTTTACGCGGATTGCTTACGCATTTTCGACGTTATGTATACACGTTGTTTTTCATGTAGACAATTATCTGGAATGTTGTAAATTACATTAAAATATACAAAAGGGAGTAATTAAACTATAAGACAGTTACTGCATCTGTTTTGGCTATTAATTTTAAATGCAATGCTCAAAAGAGATGACACAAGTGGTATAAAATTTTTATTTTATTATGTAACAGACTGATAGATTTAACTCTTAGTAGATAAGAATATAACCAGAGAATTCTATGGAGATTCTAACTTGTTTAAGAAACAATATTGATAAATTTACACCTCTCTCTCTCTCTCTCTCTTTTTGCATATTATTCATTATTTTACATTTGTTCTGTTCAAACGTAGCTTAGGATTATCTGATTTGCACGGAGACGGCCGGCTGCATCCTAAAAATGGTCCGGGTCGTCCCAGCGGGTTCGGCTTCGAGTTCACCTTCCGGCTGGCACGCGAAAGGGGCGAGACGACGCCGCCCACGTGGCCGGCGAACATGTTGCAGCAATTGGCAAAGTATGTTTTCAGTTCCGGAAACACGGTGATGCCGGGTGACCACGTCTCTTGGCATGCTCCGTTGAACGGCGAAAGCGGTCGCATCACGCAGATCTTGATGGGCACGGATCCGCAGCTCCCAATGTCGATTTCCACACCCCACGGCGAGGTACATGGAAGAAGAATTAAACGCATATTAACGTTCGATTCATCAGAGTGAAGATAACTTTATAATTAAAATCAATCGTTCAACAGCTGCGTTTAGCCTTCAGTCTTTAACTGCAGACAGATTAGTAACCAAAGCGGATAGCCGTTTCAACAGATGCTGAGTGCGAATCACTAATTGTATCCTCTTTTACAAACAGGTCGCGTTCGTTCAGATTGTCGGCGTCACCTCTGAGGAGCTACAGGCCGCCCAGCACTGGAATGGCCTGGGCGTCGTTAACTTGCTGAAGAGCGCGCCGGAATGTGGCCCGTGGTTAATCACGGACATGAGGAGAATGCACTCCATTATGGAGAACGATCCTTCCATAGCAGAGAAGATACAGCACGGCATCGAGAGAGACGGATCAAACTTGAGCGGCGTGTCCGCCAAATGTTGGTGAGTGTAACGAAGATCAAGATGTCAAGCTTGTGAGCCACGTGAACGATTGTTTTCTAAGAATCGAGACAGTTAATAAGATACATATGCATCAATTTTGTCGCAGGTGGGTGCAAATTACGGGCGACAAGAGCGCAGAGAGATACCGAGAACGGAGGGACGATTCTGACGACGACGAGGGGGAGGAGGACGTGAAACCGATGGTGAAAACGGAGAGACTGTCGCCGTGCGAGCAGGACGCCGACGAAAGTAGTATTAAAATCTTGTCCGGGCTGCACCTTACGTTCAATCTCGAAGCCGGCTCCTTGCTGCCGCTGGCGATAAGGTTAGTCGTCGTTATTGTCGTAAAGCTGTTCACGAGCGCCGTTAGCGCGACGCCCGATGAATAACAATGAAATGTTGACGCTGCAGGGGTCGTGTGATGCACGGGAGGCACTTCACTTTTAAGTCCATATTGTCCCACTCGGCTGTTACGATAGTAGCACCGTCAGTCACAGGCACCTTAGTCGCTAAAGAGAAGCCGTACGTTCTTCAGGGACCGTGGCTGCAGGTTCTTCTCTCGGAAGAACTGTACGAAAGAATGGCTCAAGAATTCCAAGTCTTGAATACACCGGACAAGGTAATCATGTCATTTGAGATCGTTTTTAGATTGCCACGACGTCATAGGCACGCGACTCAGGATCTCGCTGTTCTTTGGAACACCTAATCGGTGAAGGATCTTGAAACGTCTTCTCAGTCTCCTACTGACGTCGACGTCGGTGTTTCATATATACTGACTAATTTATTTTATTGCAGATCCAATTGCCAAAGACATTCTCTTGGCCGGAACATAAATTAGTCATCACCATCATTAATGATTGAATTTCCGCGACAACGGCGCGATTCCTAAAGATCATCGCCTCGTCATCTGCCGATCACATATCTCTCTCTCGTCTCATTGATATAAATATATATTTAAGTTAGCGCAATAAAAGTATTATTGAGCCTCGTTCAAAATCGAGGTTTTTATTTATAGCGTCGACTCTGTATCGACCTAGCTTAAGATTTTTATAATTTATAAATTTTATACGTCTCTGTACGCGCGTGTTTAAAGGGGATCAATTCGCTCATCAATGTGCGAAAGCAGAGATTGGGTGTTTTCTTTAATAACAGACGTCTCCGTCGACGGACGTTTCTTCAGAGCAATGTATTTTTGTACAACGAATATTACCACCTATCTCTCTTTTACAAATTGATGCCTGTTCATATATACGGAAGATTTACGACATATTGTTTCTTTCTTCCATAACTCGTTGAACTTTCCACAAGGAAGACAGATAACTCCGTATTATTTGCGAAAACAAATATACGAAAACAAAAGCATGATAAAACGTCGTGAATCTTTCTCTGCGTGTGTATGTATTTAATTTTGTATATATAACAGTATATATAAATTATACACACTATTATACAGCGAAGTTTTCACATATCTCGCGCTCTTTCCCTCTCTCGCTTTCTCTCTGTTTCTCTGTAACTACAAACGACAGAAGCGTTCGTATTAATATACCTCGGTAAAAATGTATACGCTCTGCAGAGAAAGCAGATAGATTTTGCTAATGTCAGTTGCTCTTTTCCAGTAACGGCCGGCGTCGCCTGTTATTCCTCTGGTTCATCCTTCTGCCCGACCTCCTGTTGGCGGGACACGCATCCCGTGCATGACCTCTCGTCGGATTGTTGTTATTATTGCCCCGCCGCGTATTCCGTTGTTCGGGGACGTTAAACAGTTTCACATACGGATTCTGAAGTATCGACGTGACATTGCGATTAGTCGCGCGCGTTTAACCGCCGGAGTTTGAGGGGAAACGTACGACGCTGGACGTTTGACGTGTATAATCGAGTTGAACTTTTGTACGTTTCCCTTTTCTTTTTATTTGTCAGAATATAGTGATCGCTATGTCTCTCGGAATCTCACGCCGCTCGTACAACAGAGTGTTTGTTCAAATAGGTGAGTCTTTATTATACAATCAATGGGGTGATAACGAAGCTCACGAAACGAATCCATCCAAACAGCATAAACGCGTCTTAAAGACATCCTAAAATAAGTCTAAAAGTCTAAAAGAGTCATCTAAAATAAGTAGGATATCATTCAGACCTCTCTAAGAGAGACGCTCTTTAGACACTTATGCTGTACAGACGACGTCGATCGGACTCGTCGGGCCAAAAACCAGATAATGCACCGTGCGCATGCAAAATCGCGGACCTCAAGATCGCGATCGATCAGCGAATAAGGTACGAGGATATTAATTGTGGTTGGTTTACCTGGTTTTTGCACCGTGGTCTTCTCTTTGTCACATGGTAGCGATATCCCTCGCGAGACGCGCACATCAACGATTTAAATTTCCTGCGCTTCGCCGCGTTCGACAGTTCTAAAAAGCAGGGTACTACATTTGCGGTTGATAACAAGGGACAAATGCGGACATTTGCGGTTCACAGTGGGATATGGGAGCAAAACGGGACACTTGACACTTGTAAGTACTGCGGCAATTGCTGCGAGCAGCTTGGCACAATAAAGCAGATAAGAGCTTTTTTTTTCTCTTTCAAAAAAGACGCAAGTGTCTTGTTCTGATTTGAGTGATCTGTCGGGCGAGATACAATGTCTATTGTATCGAGCGAGCATTTTAAATTTTTATTTCTTCCTTATCAATTCTTATTCTTATGCGCTGGAATAAAATTTCTCGCGTAGAGTAAAGAATTTCCGAAGTTCATAAGTGCAACCGCTCTCAAGACTTTTCATTATTTGACGCGAGTTTCTGCCCATTGTTGACAGTAATGATTATCGTGACGATCAGCGTGACACAAGTCTGTCGTGTACTTTTCTGTCATGTATACCTTTCTCAGAAAGTTCACAAACATCTTCACGGCCCCGGTGTATAAGAACACGACGATGCAGGCGGAAGCGAAGTCTTCGACGTCTTCGCGGTTGATGCCGCTGGCGACGTTGACGATCCCTTGGAAAACATTGGCGAACGTCTGCATCGAATCGATGCACAGGTCTCTGAGGAAACAGATTACCTGTGAACGCAGTTATTCCTTGTATTCTGTCGCGTCTCGTCCCAGTCCTTTTCCTAACATTATCTTACGAATTCGCCGTATTTATCCACTTTGCATTTTTAATATTGGTCGAAAGTCGAGATCGCGAAATGTGTAGACTTTTAATTTCGATTCGATTTATCTTTCAATTCTCCGTATTTTATCATTTTCACCGTTGTGATATATTCTAAGTCATTGTTGCCAATGAGCGAAACGTTCACCTGAAACGTCAAATTCATCAGCACGAGTATCAATTCGATCATCCTCGCCCAATAGTCAAGCACGATGAGCAGGACGAGGTCGAGGGTCTCCCAGAGCCAGCAGACGACTTTCCCGAAAAAGCTGGCGAATCGGTCGGAAGGGATGGACACCCGTTTCTTCATAGTCGATTCTCGCTATTGAAATTTACACTCCGTCGTGAACGATTTCATAGACCCGAGATCTCCGCGTTGCTTGTTCAAAAGTCGAAGAGGCAGATCGATCAATCGTGTCGAAACAAAAAAAACAGAAAGAAAGCGTGGATCTTACGTCTGAAATCGCTCATGCGCTCGAGATAAAGAGAATATATATATATATATATATATATATATATATATAGAGAGAGAGAGAGAGAGAGAGAGAGAGAGAGAAAGAGAGAGAAAGAGGGAGAGTAGAGAGGAATGCTCGTTTAACAACTTCGAGATATACTTTATTGATATGAAGCGGTAATTATACAATCCACATATCGCACATGCACATTACTAGTGATAGCCAGAGCAGCAAGTCGCAAGTGGACTAATTAACTGTTTGTTACTAGAATCTTAATCCATAGTCTGGCAGTATTCACTGTCTCACAGAACACTCATACGTCTCAAGATATCTTAGAGACGTATTAATGAACGTTACTTGAAACTTGCCTGTGACGAGATATTCAGATTTGAATTTAGAATTAGATGTGATGTTTCTCAGCTGAATCGGGATTACAAATATAATCGTCAAATATAATGTTCCACATACACATCATATGATTCAGGTAAAGAAACTTAACTCTAAATTCACAGATCTAAATTCAGAGATCTAAATATCTCATGTGGGAGACAAGTTTCAGGTAACGACTGTTAATGCAGGTCTCTAAGACCTATAATAGTAGTTATTACTTGAAACTCGTCTCAAATGAGATATTCAGATTTGAGTTAAAAAATTAGATAAGAGTTTTTCAGTTGAATCGCGATTACAGATATAAGAATAAATGTCATATACTGTAATATAATTTGACCGGAAAACTTGGATCTGACTCTGAATAAAAATCTGAGTATCCCATATGAGACAAGTTCCAGGTGACAACTATTAAGACGAGCCTAAGAGACGTCTGTGAAACAATAAGACCCATAGTTAATAGTCAGTTGTTGTCACTTGAAAACTTGTCTTATGCGAAGTTCAGATGAACGTTCAGAAGTGAACGTTGGATTTTAATTCAATGTTAGATCTGAATTTTTCAGTTGACTCATATGAGTCAATCTGACACTATATCTGTAATTGTGCTTAAACTGAAAAAAGTTCACATCCAATTTTTAATTTAAATCTGAGTATCTCGTTGGAGATAAGTTTCAAGTTAAATTCAAGTGAGATAACAACTATTAATACGGGCCTAAGACGTCTCTTAAACTCTTCTAGGCATACGTGTCGCGTAGAATGTGGTCTGTCTTGTCATCGTAGAATTTAAATAATGGTATCCTCGATAATTGTCGTTGTGCACACTACGTTATGTAGTCGTTGTGCAACGTCCGTCATCGCGGAGATTACATCGTGATCTCTCAGAGTCGCCGTCCACTTCTTCTTGACTAATGATCAAACGATCGCGCTCGTGATTAGCGTGTGTATACATATTCGTCCTCGCGTCGCAAAGCGTGCGTTATGAAAAGACTCCCGCGAGGATCGGCAATATCAGGACGACCAGCGTCGCCAGTTTTCCCGACGACGCGTTGCACGCATCCGCATCGCTGCAGGACTGCACGCATCCGCGCACATACCTGCGGAACATAAGACGTGTCAGTGTTCAGAGACAATTTATTTGTTCAAGTTAGCGTTCCTACAATTTCTTTGTTATCATATCACGCTGTCTTACTTGTCGTCGAAGTAGAAACCGCCGCAGTGGGACATTCTGATGATCTCGGAGTCGGTTGTCAAAGTACCGCTGTCTAGCGCGCAGCCCCTCACCATAAGGGACACGCCGGATTCGTCTGGTATAATTTAGAAAGAAATAATTAAATTACAGTTAAATTAAAGCAATATTTCTTGCGGAATAGAGATCGCGTCAGGAAGTCATGGAAATAGCCGTGTGAAATTCTCCAGTTTAAAATGATGGATACAAAAACATATAACATTACATAAGATTCAGCCTGAATTTCGATCAAAATCAGTGAGAATCGATAAGATAACGGTTGATTTATTTTGAAAGTCAGACTGAACGTAATGTAATATCTTCGTTTCGTATCCATCATTTTAAGCAGGGTCGTGCTTTGAAAGAAGGGAGATTACAATGTCGCGAGGTTTTCCGCAAGCTTGTGACGTATTTTCTGGAGAATTTCAGGCGACTCGTCTTCGGACGCAAGGCTAAATCTCGAAGAGAGACGCGCGAAAATTCGAGATTCAGGTCACGTCGCGGTAGCTCGTGAATTTACCGTACACGCCGGCGATTTTGATGCAAGCCGTCGCCGGAAAGAGGCCGTCGCGCCCTTTTCGACCGCCCAAGCAGGGCGACTCTAAGAAGGCGAGGCTGCCATTGTTATGAAACGGGTCGTCGCAAGGTTTGTTGTCGCCATCGATCGAGACGCACTTGAAGCAGTCGATGGCCCATCCTGCAGAGCAGATCAGTCGAGCTCGTTCATCGTTGAGCGGGAAAAATGTGGCGGATATAGTTTTATGATCAAGCGCTCCGTCTGGGACATTGTTCGCGTCGCAGTGCAGCGTTTATCGAACAGAATATACTATGTTCTATACACGCGAGGATTACAAGCGCGAGAGAGATTTACATGAACGCGAGAGAACATCTCAACGATTATTCACAAAGCTGCCCTGACGAGCGGCGTCAACGCGAGCTATTTTTACGCAAAATCGCGCGAGCTATACACCGTCCTCGAGCCCCCGCAAAACGGTTCGTCCTCGAAACGGAAGTGTGCAATTCACGTATCGATCCCGTTCGCGCGCGAGATTCGCCGATCGAGCTTCGTGCCCCGTCCGAGATCTGATCTTGGTAGGAAGTAAAATCGAAATTGGAATACTAAGAGAAGAAGAAACAGAAAAAAATGAAGAAGTAGAAAGAGCGCGTCGCACTGCCCGATCATTCACCGACCTCTTTGGAAGTATACGAGAACAGTCAACGCGAGGCAAAGAATCCGGGGAGTCCCCGAGCTCATGCTTCAAGACTCGGCAATTTGAAGGCACTTCGTTGCCGATTGGTACCCTCGTTGTCGCACCCCAACGTCAGCTTTCACATTCCGGCCGATACCACGCGAATTCCACGCCGGCGATCATGTCTCAGTCACTTCAACAACTTCAACGCCAGCCAACCCGACTCGGCCGGCTTCTCCAGCGCTGCACGGCGATCGTCGTCGTCGTCGTCACAATGTCAGGATGATCCATAGGACGTAGCAAAGACTAGCGAACGATCTTGCCGAGAGCCACGACTTGTCGACTGTGTTACAGTCGTCTCTATGCGTCTCGACGACGTAGTGTTTTGACGGCCGGTTACCAAGGAGATTGCACTGACGTCGTCATCGTCGGCGTGTCGTCATGTAGACCGCGATCTCGCCCTGCCAAGATTTGTGATCGATGACTTCTAATAAACGTCGTCAACGTCGTCGCCGTCGCCGTCGTCTTCGTTGTCGGTGAATCGATAAGTCTTCATTCTTCGCAGTCCGCGACTGAATTTGAGGTTGGCTTCGACCTCTTCATACGCGAACCCTGGACGCGTTACTTGCGTGATCTGGCTGCTGTCGCAGCACACGCACGTGCGACACGCGATTATTGGGTGTGGTTGGAATTTATGAGCGAACGAAAGCTCGAGGGTCACGGTGAGCATATGAATAAATGAGGGTATTTATTCGCTTTTTCTTCCTCGCGTCTCAATTAACCTTTCGTCACTTTGCTGCTGCGGTCTGAATACGAGGGAGGAACGCATTGATTGTTTTTTCTCATAGGTTGAAGTCGACGTGATATTGAAGGATCTAGACGCGTATATAAACGGGGACAAAGTAGTTTTTATTTATCCCTCTTTTCTTCGAGATATATATAACGGTAATATCAATTACATAATCCCAGCAAACACATATAACTGCTGTATAACATAGATGTAACATATGTATATATTATATAGCAGTTATGTCTGTATTTGTTGGGATAATTATGGCTGATACTTTCTTGCGTGATTAAGAAAATATTAAGATGTTCTAAAGATGTCTATGAGAGATCCTCAAGTTTTAAAAGTTTTACCTTGAAATCATCGGAGAAACGATTTTTATGATGTTTATAAAATGTTTATAAGATGTTTTATAAACATGTTAGATAGAACGTTTCGTAAATATCTATTTTTTAAGTAAAAAGTTGCGTAAATGTCATGTGAAGAAACAAGGACGATGTTAAAATCAGGTCATATTCGCACTTTATTTTTGAACTAGAGTTTAAACTTCTCTTAGCTAAGAATCAAACCTATGTAGTCAAGAGACGAACTTGTCGGTCGTAAAGAGCCTTGTTATGACATCGGTAGATGGCGATAGTTAGTTCGGTAGCACGTTTCGGCTGTACTACGCTAGTCTCTTGAAATATTTAATTGGACCCTCGGCGTAGCATTAATTAATACACGTTCTTACGATCGAATCGCATCTACGAATGTCAGTGTTAGTGTCAGTGTCAGTGTAAGTGTCACGAGTCAGTATCTGGAGTAAGATATTGGATCAGGAAGCTAGGACGAAGGACGCAGGACATCGCAATGCGGGCTACAATATATCATATATTTCCATGGTATGTTAAATTATTTATTGTACGGGATGTTATCGATTTTAACTGACATTTTAAAGTTAACTCATATTTCATGATCAAGGAAAGTAGTTCGATAGTTTCGTTAGTTAGTCACATGTAATGTGTAAAAGTCTTTTTTCAATCATTTTGCGCGTAGAACGTACTGACCCACATAGCATAAGATATAAAAGATGTCCCAAAGACATCCAGAGGATTGCTAAATGTCCGCATAAGTCTTCAGAATATCCTAAAAATATTCCAAGGACTTCTAAATGTCCACACAATGTTCCCAAGATATTCCTTCAAGATCTTATGCTATGAGGGGAAACATTTATATATTTATACTTCATATTATAGATTTTTATATGCATTTTATACTATATACGTGTATATATATATATATATATATATATATATATATATATATATATATCGCCAAATATATACTATTTGTAAATATATATAACTTTGTACACACGCGATAAAAATATAAAATATAAAATATGTATACAGTCACTGAATAAAATAAAAATTCTAAAACACTAATTTTTCTTTACAAATAGCACAAGTCGTACACAACGATACCAACAAATCCGTTGAAAATTGTTCTCGAACAAGTAGTACAAGTCAACGATGAAGACGTACAATTGGAAAATTATTCTCTCTCAGGTAATACAAACCAACGACAAGTCAGACGTTCGAAAATTTTCACTCCCAAGTAGTATAAGTCAACTACAAGTCGGAAAACTTAAAATACTTAAGTTCTTCGTGTATTACTGAGAAATGAGTACCTCTGATTGAAGAATAACGTTGACTTATATTACTGAGAAAGGAATACTGGAAAAAGGGCATAAATTTTAATATATTTTTTAACATAATATTTATACAATTTTCTCTTATACAAATATTTCTATTATATATCTGACTTTATTTATGGACCAATCGTTTAAGTGTACCAGTTAAGTGTTACAATTAAGTGTTAAATGAATTTTGAAACTTAATTTTATAATACTAATTTTACTGCGTGTGAATTATCTTTATTTCGGAAATGCATGTAAAGGTAATATTAAATTCACACGAAGTTAACTTCATACTAGTTTGGTGCATCGTCGTTTATATATGTATCGTCGAAATTGAGACAATTAATAGAAAGTTACTACCTGGATACGCTTGTAAAACGATCGATGAGAAACTATATGATGAAATTCCCATAGAGGGGGCGAACACGTAACAAAGGTGAATTTTCGAAACACTGCGAGTCTTAATCGGCCGCGCGCGTAGCTAGCCGCCGCGAGACGCGAGAAAAACGCGTCGGCATCCGGCGGCGCACCCGCATCATCGAGGAGCAATCAATTTCGCCGCTGCGGCACCGCTGTCGCGCCGCTCTCGCGTTCAAACGGCGCGCAAATGCGGACGCATGCGCCCCGCGCCACGGGCCAATCACCTCTCGCGCTAGCCGTCGCTGTCGGTCGTCAGCGAAGCAGCGCGGTCGTCCGCCTCCGCCGCGTAGCGACACTGCGGATGCCAGCGGATGCACGATGTGACTGACAGCAGTAATCAGCGAGCGAAAGCGAAATGCGTCGGTCCTACGCGCGCCCATGCGCCTGCTTTTTCACGTGAGTCTGCCCGACACTGCCGAGCACCGCCGCCGTTGGACCTGACACCGCTGTCTGCAGTCGCTGCCGGGCCGAGCACGACCACGACGATGGGTCAATCGTCGAGCAACACCGGCCACAGCGGTGAGTCCCTCGAATTCTATGCTCCTGCAGCGATACCGATCGCGTGCCGCTCGCGGCCGGCACGACCGCTTTTTTCGTGCGCGCGCGCGTGCACCCACGCACTCATGCACGCGCACACGCACGCACGTATGCACGTACGGACGCATGCACGCACGTACATGCGCGTGCACGCACGCATGCTTGACATGTGTCAACCGCGGCACGATGGAGACGGCGATCGACCGCCGATGATCGCGACGTCCGACGTGACGTCGCGCAACAACCAGGAACTGTCCTGCCTCCTCGTCGGGGAGGTTATGTTCACCACAGAACGGCCGTGAGTCTCCATGTTCATCCTGTCCTTTCCTTTTCTTCATTTGTTACGACAGAAGGGAACGAGCCTTTGCTCCCGAATTCTCCCCGAAAGGGAGAGCTGGACGGATCCGACGACAATAAGTCAACGACGAGCGTCGATCGTCGGCGCGGATCATCCGCGAGGATCGTTATCGCCTATTGAGATATTGTTTTTTAAACCCGGCTTATCGAGAACGAAAGCTCGTGTCACGCGCTCGTTGCCTGGCGTCTGAGTAAGCGTTTTTTATACTATTAGCATACGTCATTTATAGTTTCTGCTGAAACATGATTTGAATTATTCATCCT
This sequence comes from Odontomachus brunneus, assembly GCF_010583005.1. NCBI lineage: Eukaryota > Metazoa > Arthropoda > Insecta > Hymenoptera > Formicidae > Odontomachus > Odontomachus brunneus. The sequence continues at coordinate 1,747,475 of NW_022639497.1, forward strand.
AATTTAGAGGACTAACTTTTTTTTCTTGTTTGTCCGACTGATACAACGGTGAGCACGCAACGTGTACGATATCACGCGATCTTTAAATGCTGATACTTTTCTCACTTTTACCGACGTGTCTTCTGTTGACGCCGTCTGGAGGCGACATCTGCCTCAAGACGCACGGTTTCTCGCTCGCTTGGTAAAGAAATTAAGCGCGAGTTCTGACTTTCTTAGAAATTCCAATAATTAGTGGAAGACCAGATATACTAATTTTATATGTTTCCAAACGTTGAGTTTCCACAAAATGTGAAAGTTCTACGGAAATATAGCGTGATGAGTATCTTGTCGAGGATATTATACGCATCGTATCTCGGCAAGAGAAGAGAGCTGATGTCCATAATTTATCATTTGACAGTGAAGATTAACTGCTTTCTCAACATTGACCTCTTCTCCGAAACTAAGTTTCCCTCGAAGAGATCTGCCATATTATATATAGATTCCGCACAACGGCCCCTCCTCTTTCAAGGCGCAGGCACGTTACGCAGAACAGCAGTCTGCAGCAAGGGAGAATTCACACCTTGACAGAAAAGTAGAAAGACAAAAGCCAATCGGAACTCACGCTGGTAGTCAGATGGTAGTCGGCAGTTTCCTACCAACGCGAGTTGTGATTGGCTTTAGCTCTTCTGTTTTCTGCTTTTCTGCTAACGTGTGAGTTCTGCCTAAAGCTAGAATCGTACGATGCATGACTTCATGACTTCTTGCACTGACCGACAGTTCACTGCATGAATTGCTATCGTGCATTTGAAAACCAATGCAGCAAAATGAGCTGTCGATCAGTATACATGTAAGAAGGCATGCAATCGTGCATCGTGCGATTCCAGCTTAACGTTAAGTAGCGCGATATAATTGGATTCCGCAACATTAAACTGAAAATGCCAATATCGCGCACGCGCGATACAACGTTTTTCGACAGCGCGCGATGTTTTGCCAGCTGCATTCCTCCCGAGCCAAACGCATCTTTCGATTTTATTTCGTAAAGGTTGGGTTTCAAGGCTTGCAAGATGGTACCGCACCCCCGTGCTTCGTAGCACCCGTGGCTACCTATCGCAGGATCCGCCGGCGTGTACCTCGCTGTGCTCGGTCGTGGGCCACAGATGGTATTGTCATATGGCAGACACAGAGGCAGGCCCTTCGAAGGCAGTAAAACCGCGATTGCACATCCGCACAAATCCACGACAGACCCGACGCGGGCACCGATGCCTCCTCTTCCCAATTATCTAATCGACGTCACGCGAACGGTTGCCTCGGACACACACACGTACTACATACGCGCACATGGCCTGCTTCTTTTTCTCTCACTCACCGACGAACGACGCGTTGTCTGATGCCTTAACTCCTCGATACTACGGGGGCAACGTCTCTAGTAGGCGAATCATTCGTCGAATCATTCGCCTCTCGCGACTCTGAGAAAGATGAGAAGGAATTCTAAGGAAATCTACACGCAAGACCGGAGCGAGTCGATACCGTTGAACGATATTTCTCTCGTCGCTGAAGCATTGAACAATACATCTGTTTGCTCTGTGCCTTCACATCGTTTACATCGTTGAAAGAGAGTTACTTACACTTGGCTCTATCTACATTCGGAAGACGTGTCAGCGAAGTTCACACCGTGAGCGTCGCAACTGTCGCGGCGTTCACTGAAAAATCGCGAAGGGTGCGCGCGTTCGGGATTCGTAGACGACACTTCCGGGGGAGAGCGATAATGAGGAAGAAGAATCGTAGACGGTGTGATGGCTGGGGTTCAGGGCAGCGACCCAGTTCTCATATGTATTTATACCAGAAGACGCTATGCCGGCTGCGTGTGGCCATTTTGGAGACCCAAAGAGAGAAAGAGGGATTACAGCCACGAGCGAGGGGAGGAAGGAGAAACAGAGAGAGAGAGAGAGAGAGAGAGAGAGAGAGAGAGAGAGAGAGAGAGAG
>NW_022639497.1:1751708-1751947 GCF_010583005.1 Odontomachus brunneus
ATATATATATATATATATATATGTGTGTGTAAAAATCGATTTTTATTTATTTTGTGAATAAATATTAATGTATCACTTATACTTATAACATACGTCTTACTGCGGATGACCATATTTCACTACTTTGACCCTTTATATCTTGGAAAATATTGACTTTTGGGACTTGGTGCAATAATAACTTTTTATCAGCATGGCGAAAACTATAACATAGTGAAATTTCAGCCAATTTGACCGAAAAT
>NW_022639497.1:1752547-1752960 GCF_010583005.1 Odontomachus brunneus
AGAGAGAGAGAGAGAGAGAGAGAGAGAGAGAGAGAGAGAGAGAGAGAGCGCGAGAAAGAAAGAAAAAAAGACGTTCTCGTGCGTCATGAGACGCACTCGCCGCGGCGTCTAATAACTCTGGAAATTCAATTCCGGTTGCGTCGCGGACGAGCCGCGAGATAATTTCGTTACCGCGAGAGAGATTTATCACGGAGCAAAGTTACTTTCTCTCTCTCTTTCTTTCTCTCTGATTCTCGGAGTCTCTTCTCCGTGGGAAGTCCACGAAAGAATAAACCCGAAAGAAAGAGAGATCCGGAACCGAAAGAGATTCCATAACCGCGTTAACTAGAAAAATGATGTGATTAACTTTTACTCATATCCCTGACTAGAAAGGACCCCGCACAAAACCTATGGAAAATGGTTTTCGGTCAAAT
>NW_022639497.1:1752970-1774229 GCF_010583005.1 Odontomachus brunneus
TCGTGGTCCTGATTAGGCTGATCCCAATCAGTTATCTGTGCTGAGATTCTGTAACCCGTTATTGGAGTTAATGACAGTTTCGTTAACTCCAATAACGAGTTACAGAATCCCAGCACTGATTCGTATAAAATGATATTATCGGGTCCAGGTAAATCATGTAATATAGCGTGACACAGTCGGGACCTCATCAATAATAAGAATTGGTTAATAGATCTCGATAGCATCACTTTGTCCAAACAGATACCTGATTAGATAATTGATTATTCTAAAATACATAACTTAGTTGACATAATCTAGCATAATCCAACTGTCACCGTTAGCATTTTAATATTAAGTAGCAAATCAACATTGCTATTGCGTTAACTTCATAAAAATCTCGAAAGAAAAAGAACAGAATTGAACGTTACACTACTGACTAGCACAACTACTTATGGTTGTTCATCTCACGACTGTAGTCTCGTCTTTCATTATCAGCTAACTTATTTATTTAGCCACTAAGAGAAGTGAACGTTACATTACTAACTGGTCGTGGTGTGAGACACAAATTTACTATCTTGTGTTTAAACACTGACGAGGACGAGGTTCAATTTCTACTAGGGTGATTTTGAGATATTACTTGAATGAGCAAGCATTACTCGTATTGATCCTGCCTTAGTCATACCGTACGTTATTAATAAAAAGTTACTTTTAAAATTAGTAAGTCCTACCTTTCTAAAGTTATATCCAACGCGTTATAAAGTACACCCAACGGGGTGATTAACTTCGCTCGCGCGACCGCAAGTCGACGGAACGCGGTGACGAGGAGGAGATTTCCACGTGTTTCCCAATCGGCGGGTTCTCCCACGGGGTCCAGCGCGCAGCTGATCTCCCGTTTCGGCCTAGACAGCGTTGCACAATGAGCCGCCGTTAAAGATCGCACAGTCTCCTTTGTGCGAAACGACGTGGCCGAGCGTTCGATTCGACGGAGCTTCGCCGGTGTGACTCCGCAGAAGGATCGTGCATTGTGCGACGAGGCAAGTCTCTTAGAAATTGCGTCCAACTTGACCTGACCTGTGTCGAGGCGCAGCAGGTCCTTTGTAGAACATTGCGTATGTCGGGTCAGGTAGACGAAAACGGAGAAAAATCGTAAACCACACAAACGGCATGAACGTAAAAGCCACCTCGTAGAAGCCGACTCGGTCGAGCAGAAGGGGAAAGCCGAGAGAAAGAACAGTAGGACGGAACTCCCTTCTGGAAAGATGTCTCCGGGTCGCACGGGTGCGAGCGAGCGGAAAATTCGACGACCGGAAAAAGGCTCCGCTCGCAGATAAGAAATGAGTTCGCTCGCGTCGAGCCCGACCAACCGTCGCGAACGCGGAGGCAGCGCGAGAGCGCGATGCATGAGAGGTCGAGGTGTATAAAATCGATAGTCGGCGATATACGTTTGCCGGCGAAAGCGAACGCAATCGCGGACCTTATTTTTGGTTTCGGCGTAAATCCGACCGCATTGCTGTTGCGCGCGCTGCATTAAACCGAAGTGGCGTCCATTTCTGTACGGCGATCTGTCAATAAACCCGCACGCGCCTCCCGATCATCGCCGCGGTGTATATGGGTCATTACGGATGATGCGCATACATGGAGGAGGCGAGGAAAAAAGCCAACGCGTCCCGCTATTTTTGCTCCCGACGATTCATGGGAATCTTGACAAATTGGAATCGGTGTCGGGTGTCTTTACCAACGATTAGTCGCTTCTCCCTCTTTCTCTCTCTTTCCCTTTTCTCTTTCTTTTCTAATTCCAATTCGATTGCGTCAGGTGTATTAACGGAGTTTTGCAATGTTGGAAATCAAGATTGATCTCGGGAAAAAGCCGATAGCGGAAGTCGAGGCAAGGGATGAAATTGGGGAAATCACTCCACACAATGAGTTCTCTCATTGAAATGAAAAGTCAAACAAATCTTTCTGTTTGAATGAAGATTTCTCTTAAATCCCCGATAAAATCGCGGGAGGAATATTTTTATTTTCTTGAAGTTTCCTTGAGATCGAGGGACCGGAGGCGCGATCGTCGGAGCCCTTCTCCGCTCGATTTATCCCACAAACGCGCTCGCGACTAAATCCCAACGAATGCGGAATAAAATTTCGCGAATCCCCCCGTGTGGATGTACGAACGAGGAGAAAAGTTCCTTCGTTACTCACCGCGGTAAGACCAAGGCGGAGACGGCCGTCTCGAACGCGGAAATAAATGGCAGCCGTGTCGGCACATACATAGTTCGGCGACACGCGGCTCACATATGTGCATCTTGCCATGTATGAACGTGTAATGGAGCGTGCACGGCCGTACCTTAGGACGCCGGCTATTTTTGACGCCAGATACACGGCTCGGTTATTGCATCCGCCCCTTCATTCTTCTATTCTAGGGCTCTTCCTTCGGATAACGCGAGGGCGTGGGAGATGGAAGCGCGCGCATCAATAAAGCGACCGCCGAATGCGCCGCGCGTTAATCTTCTTTAGCGGAAGACTGTTCGTGAGGTGACGCGCGCGTACAGCGACTGAAGGGGATATTCGCGGGACCATTTTCGGTGCAATTCTCCTCGCCAAGAAAAAGAAAATCACAAAGAGGATCGCTTTATTCTCAAACGCGACTGGTAGAAACTCTTTGCTCACTTTTCGCGCAAGATCGTCCCAAAAAGAAGCGCCCTCCGGAAGCGAGGAGAAAGAGAGAGGATTAATCGCATATCGCGATCCGTCATGCGTATCGTTCACGTGGAATTAATCAGACTACGCGAGCTAGATGGAGAGAGAGAGAGAGAGAGGAAGAGACGGAGAGTAGAATAGAAAGAGAGACAGAGGAGAAAGAGTCGCTGAACGCAGCTCGAGCGCGAACGCGCGCGCGCGGCTTCACCGTTGTTTACGCGAGCCGGTGCTCCGGGTTGTATGTCTCTAGTCGGGGTTTATTTCGTCGCGCGCGGCGACCGGTATCTATAACTCAGGCGGCAAGAGCAGCCGACAAAGTCGATTCAGCGGCGGTAGTCGGCCACCGTCTATTCCCAGTGCGGTACGTTGCAACACATAGTGCGCGCGCGGATCCCGCCGCGTTGTATTCTTAACTCGACGGAGTACCGGCCGCGAGAGAGGCAGAGAGTGAGAGAGAGAGAGAGAGAGAGAGAGAGAGAGAAGAGGGGAAGGAGGAGAGGTGAAAAAAGGGCAAAAGAGCGTGTCTATGACGTCAATTGGAAAAGGTTCCTGTCGTGCCACGAGGCGCGAACTGCGCGACCCGACTGATCATCAGCCTTCTTCACCGTTCACGTCGTCGACACGACGGCCAAAGTCTCTCCCTGGCTTTTCTTCTTCACTCATTTCCCCTCGCTGCGCACCGCCATCAGCATCTTTTTCTCTCTTTCTGCCTCCTCCTCCTCCTCCCCCTCCCCCTCCTCCTCTTCCCTTCTTCATCCCCCGACGTACTGTCGTCCGTCCGTTAGAACGAACGACAGTGCGGCGAAAGTGCGTGCGTGCGTGCGTGCGTGCGTGTGTGTGCGTGCGCGAGCGCGCGACGGTGGCATCCGCGGGATTCGCGCGAGGCAATTGGCCGCACGTCAAGCCGGCTATTTGCAACCCTCGTGGATTAATTTTAAGAGGGAACGACGATTTGGGAACTATTCCGCTCTCGTCGCGTCGCGCTCTTCCTCTTCATCGCCCTCTTCCTCCTCCTCCTGCTTCACCTCCTCCTCTTCGTCTAGCTTTTAATGACGCCGACGAGACCGCCGTGGACACATCCGTCCGGCGTCAACTCGGCCGGCACCGAAAATTCTTCACGACGTCCGGTTGAATGAGGAGTCTCGCCTCGAAGTTGAAGCGCGGAGTTGGCTTCCTTGGCGTGACTTCGTGGTCGAGGACCGGGCTCGTTCACTCGCGATTACAGCCTTCAAAGTTCATCATCCCCACGCGGCCGATCACTTTCGCCGTGGACGAGCCGCCGTGGATGCGCTCGTCTCTGCATCGGTGCACGGATCGATGGCGCGACGGGAATAGCGCGTGCGCTTTTATTCCGTGCGCGCGCGATTAATTATGCGAGCTTATCCGCCCGCTGCAATTAATGGAACGCGCTCGCACATTTTCACGCGCGCCGCTGAATGTCAGGGTCGAGGTACACGGCGGCGCCATCGATCGAGGGGGTGGGTCAGGGGAGAAAAAGCCGAGAGGCTTTTATCCTTCGTTATAGCATGACGCGAGTGAGAAGGCCTCGTAATTACAGAAACCACCCTTTCGCAAACTCGAACTCTCGGGGAGAAAGCACGCGAGGGGAAGAAAGGAACCCTCGCTGGCAGGCGGGCAGGCGTCGGTACCCTTTTTGCCACGGATCGTGAATGACGAATAATTTCGCGCTCTTTTCATCCTCTTTTTTTGCTTAACGCTGTAATTCGGGGCTAAGAATAATAAGAACTCCGTCAAGTGTCCGCGATGTTGTTATTAATAGTTACTTTATTTTGGAGTTACATATTCTTGGATAAGAGGCATTTATTATTTGTTTATAAGGCGAGTCACTTAATATCGAATTCTGAAATATCTCTGTTGTTATTTTTTTTTGTACGATTGTATTTTTCTTGTAGAGGAAAATGTGCGAGAAATAAATTGTGTGGTTGGAAGGGTTTTTGACAGACCACAATATTTATCCTCTTCAACCACAACAATTGATTCTTCACGTATATATATTTTTTTTAATTTAAATACTAAACAACAATGATATTTTACAACCTAACGTTATAGGCGACTCACTCTGCATCTTTGATGCTGTTCTATTAATGTTCTATCATAATGTAATTATTGCGGTACTTTGAAGGCAAAGATTCGCCGAGCGCGATTATTGATTTCTTCTCAAGTGGCGCTTACGTGGAATTCACTTCCCCGAAATATACTGAGGAACCTCCCTCGCGAGACTCAGTCCTATCGATCCGCGAACCCCAGGGTCCACGATTTTTTATCATAATTTTTTTCTTCTCCTGCACAAAGAACGTCATGGGGGGTCGAAGTGCGCGCACGCAGATTCGAAACGTCGTAACTCATCGAGTCACACCGGGAGGATTGCGAGGAACAAACAGCCGGGGGACACAGCAGCGATTGTCCACGCGGTAAGTGCGGACTAATGGCCAGAATTAACCCCTTCGTTATTCGAGGGCGCTTCCACCCTCCGTGAAAATTCACGCTGTGTTAGCTTCGCCGTCCCGAGACGCGTCGGTCTTGTTCGCGAGTGATCCTTGTGTCGCGATCCCCCCGGCTTAACCCTTTGAGGCGGGCTTAGCGCTTCCGCAGCGTCGCCGATGTCTCGTCGACACGACGAGGCGAGCACTGCGATCTGACCTGATGATACGTTCGCATAGTGCTCCCTGTGCAGTGAATTTCTCAAATCCCCAAGATGCAGTGAATGAATGAATGAATGAATGAATTTTTTTTAAGACAGAGTCGCGCGCACGACCGATAATCGGCGACATGAACGATGCTAAATTCGGCACGCGACGCGGTCGTCTAAATTTAAACCGACTTGAAAAAAACTCTTCGACGTGCCTGCGTCGCGTCTGTCTGTCCATCTAGTCGCATGTCGTAATTGCGCACCGGCAACCACTTGGAACCATTCCCTGACATAATTTCTTCCATCGACGGGTGTGCGTCGGCGAGGAACATTCGCGCGTGCTCAGATACGCTTTCCTCTTATTAAATAATTATCGCCTCGTTTCCGGCATTTCGACAAGAAACATTGTATGTCACGTGTGCATCGTTGAAAGTGCTTTTTATCGCCACATCGGATCTTGAACGCGACATAGAACGTCGAGTGTAACGATGTTAATAAATAATTATAACGAATCGACTCTTGCCTTTCCCTTGCTCGTGCGCGAATATTGTTGTTCGACATTAAATTAATTACTAGCCAGCTGGTTAAAGAGACACGTTGGTCGCTTCTCTCTCTCTCTCTCTCTCTCTCTCTCTCTCTCTCTCTCTCTCTTTTTCTCTCTCTCTCTCTCTCTCTCTCTCTAAGTACCGCAGTTGCGTTTCGAACGCGGTTCTCAAGAAGAGAAATGTTTTTTTCCTCAACCACCTGTTTGGCGTGTCTGCAACATTGTGCGCATACATATGTTGATATGTTTGTAAATTAGGTAACGAAGAGTCTCCGATGTGCGCGACTTTCCTCTCGCACAACGCCGAGGACACGAGACTCGCCGGGTAATCAGCCTCATAACTCGATCGCCCACGAGAAACCGGACAGAAAGTGAGTTTCGAGAATTCGGCAGACACCGAAATATATGCCGTTCCTCGTTTCGATCGGATTCGCGAGACAGTTCAGCCTTTTTGTGAATATGTCGAACATCCATGCCAAAAACGAGGCTCTAGAGAAAAATTCACGCATTGGCAGGGATGCAGAAAGGCAGAAGTCAATCAGAACTCGCGCTAGTAAAAAAATCGAATCTGTCGATTAACAACCATCAGCGCGGATTCTGATCGGTTTCTGCCTTTATACTGCCTGCTCTTCTGCCAAGGTGGTAATTCTTCTTAAGAGAGTGCGAGGATCAAGTTCGCAGACACCAAATCGTTCCATGAGGTAGCCGCGGCCTCAACTCGAGCCGGTGCGCGCTCTTCGAGTCGGAAAGGTTGCGACGTCCCTCCGCCCTAAACGCGAAATGAGCTACTATTAATGAGAGATACGCGCACGAGGTGTGCAACTGGAGAATTGGTGTCACGCGTAATTACAAACCGAGTAATAAGCGTAGCCCTTAAGGCAGCAGCAGCAGCGGCGGCGGCGGTGGCGTGCACCCATTTCTCCCCCCGCCATGGTGGCGACTCCGACACGCGCCTGCCGTGCCGTTGTCGCGTGGCTCGCCCACTGAAAGAAACTGGGGAACGGAGAACGAGAGGGCGACGGAGAGATGGAGAGATCCGCGACAGGCCCCGACGAGGACGGAGCGAGTGCAGGGAGCACGAGATGGAGAGAAAGACAGGCGGACTGGAGCGAAGAGAGGAGAGAAGAGAAATAAGTCGCCACCTGCCATGTACCGGCAGATGTTACCGGGTCCGGTCTACGTTCTCGAGTCGCCTCCTGATTACGAGGAGGTCCCGTATGACCGGGAAAATAAACCCGCCGGCCACTTAAACGACATCGATATACATGCGGATCTGGCGCGTTAACTATCTGCGACTTGTCTGCGACTGTTGTTGGGTAGCGCGATCATCGTTTCGCTCAAAGCCGAGTTCGGCACAGAGGTTCAGATATCAGGAAACATATCGAGATCTCATACACTCGGCATCATACACGTTTCCATTGTAATCAGTATTGATGTGTTGCGCGATTTTGCACGTTTACACGTATAAGCGTGAACTCGAAAGTTGTAGAAGTCACCTTAGTTATAATGGTCAGATATATATGATGCTTCCGAGATATTTTCGACGACGACGAGCTTCATGTTCTCGGTGACTGAGAATTTCTTCGAGAGGATGAGGAAGTGCGGTTAACTCTGGAGAGGAGTCTTTCTTTCGCGCGAGCGCTTCGTCGGTTTGTGTTTCTCGCGGGTGCGGTTTGCGGGTGAGGTAGCTCAAGAGCTCTTCCTCGGGAAGTCGAAGCCGAGTTGATCCGTGTCCGGACGAGACAGCCCGGGAGCTTCCTATTCCGGCTCCAAGAGAGAGAGAGAGAAAGACGTTCGGGGGATTACAGGAAGCGGGGCCGCGAGGGATGGTCGAGATGGTGCTGTTACCAAGTGAACGTATTAACGGTGGTGGTAGGAGGCGCGACAGATGTTGAGAATTTCGACCTCGAGAGAGAGAGAGAGAGAGAGAGAGAAAGAGAGAGAGAACGGGCCTCTGCCCGTGCGCTCAGAAAGGAGGGATGAGAGCAACGGTGGCGAAAGAGACCGAGATGTTGGAGAGAAGACAATGGAGCATGGTGGCGCGTGGCAGCGTGGCCGCCATGGTGGGGATAAGTACAGGGTGTAGGAGACACTTAAGACGACGATGGTGGTGTTGAGGAACAGGGAGAGAAAGATGCAGGACGAGAGAGCAAGAGCAGGAGCAGGAGGACGACGAAGACGACGACGGCGAGGTGGGCACCGAGGGCCCAGGGTGCGTTGAACCTTCTTCTTCTAAGCTTCCGATTACATCGGGCCGTTCGAGGTATGTTTAGGGGGGGATTTAACTTCTTCTCTTCGGCTTGCCTATGCTCGCCCCCTACTTCGCTACTGCGCGCGATCGGGGCGCGATGATCGCGAAAACAAGAGGCGGCCAGTGAAACTCTCGAGGGAGTTTCTTTGTGTGTGTGTGTCGAGCCGGCCAGGCGTCGCCGTTCTAATTTCGTCATGTCGGTAGCGAGTTTCGTAGACGGTGCGGAAGATATTGCGCCGAGATAAAAACCTGCCGCGCCGATCGGAGGAGAAGACGTATGGGCACCAACCGATCGGCATTCTTCACCAGCTGACACCCTCGACGCGCGGCGCGTGCCGCCGACTTTTATATGAGAAACGACTCTCGTCTTCTCGATGCCCTCGTCTTCTTCATGCCTCCATTAAATGAGACTTTTCGGCACTACTACCACGCGTCCGCCGAATCCGTGAGGAGGATCGGTTTCCCCAAAAGGTTTCGCATCCTTCGCGGTTCGTTGGATGCAGATGCCCCGTCATGTTAGAACGGTGCATCCCAGCTCTCGATGAGATCCACATTCGGAGATGTCGGGGATTAACGACTGATCACTGCAGTACATTGCAGACAAAGCGAGTTGTTTCTTGAAAATTCGTGATTTGCGAACTAACAATCGAATTCTGCGACTGGGCGATTATCTTCACATATTTTCCGAATATTCAGCGAAATATTTATAACAGTTTACTTGAACTGCCGTAGAAGTAAAAAAAAAGGTAAAATTATACCTAAAGAAAATATATATTGAAACAACGGAAAATATGCATTTTTTTATATCGAAATCTGAATTTATATAATTTATGTACTGTGTGAGAGAAAAATATCTAAAAAATAGAAAATATTTATTTGGGTGCTAATAATATATTTATTCACATCTAAATTCTTTTGTTTAAATAATATACAATTGCTTTCATGAAAAGCAACGGTGTTTTGGAAAATATATATTTTCTTATTCAAAAGAAACTTTTTTATATAAAAAGATATATTACTACAAATAAATATATTATCAGTTCCCACACCGGATAAATATTTTTAGTTATTCTTAAATATTTTTAGTTATTCTTAAATATTCTTAAATATTTTTGTCTCTCAGTGTGTATAAGACACATTTTTACAAGATACACAAACCATGGTCTTAAAGATAGAGTTTTGTATTTTTTATGGGTGAATAAAAGAGAGAGAGGAGGAGAGAGAGAGAGAGAGAGCACAAATTCGCGACGCAAGGCCGGAGACTAAATTCGCCGAGGAATGAGACTACGAGTGACGCGGGAGAAACACAAATCAGCCGATTACATCGGCCAGGGAGAACGATCTCGAAAATCCCCCTTTAACGAAGGGGTCAGACTCGCGGGGTGACAGCTTCTTCCGCGCAGACCAAATGGAGTTAACGTTAGCTCTGTTCCGGTTCCCCTTTTCCGCCGCCCGGCGAAGGAAGGCGCAGGGGTGGCCGGGAGGGGACAGTATAAAGTGGGTGGATGATGTGAATGGGATATGTTGTGAGCGGCTCGGCTGAGTATTGTTGATCGAACAATGGCGTCTGGCTTGTACACCGCGGCGAGGGGACCCCAGGAGGCAGCTGACATTCCCTGACTGCGACGAAGAAGTGGCTCTGGCCTGCCAACGAGCGAGCAATAAAATCTTATCGACGCGATATCAGGACTCGCGGGAATTCTCATCGGCGGATTGTACGGGCGAACGCGGAAAGTATAAATTGAAGAACATACGGCGACGAGAGAGGAAGCAGCCGGGCTTGTTATCCACGGGGAGAAGAGAATCGGGCAGATCGATCACGGTGTCTGCACTCTCGGTATCTTTCCCCGCCCAAGTCAAGTTCTTAGTCCTACTTCGGCATCGTAGCCGCGACACGTCTGCTCGGCTCTTAAACAGAGCTCCGGAATTAGCTGCTGGCTAATGTCAAAGTTGGTTATTTCCTTGCGGACTATTCCTTAGAGACTGCTATATCTATACGTTAATGTGTCGGGTAGCACACGAGGAGCATTAAGAGACGACATTGGCACTCTTTCGAGACTCATGGCAGATCGTAAATTCCGAGCCGGTAGGGCCTGTTCCTTTCAGCTGAAGCAGAATGTTGCACTGCAACTTCGTTCTTTTTCCTTTCAACGCCAGTTTATGTACTTGCTTCACTCTGAAGGTAAAAAAGTGCAACCTGGTTCGGCTAAAAAGAACAAACCTATCCCCATAGGGATGTCAGAGGGGCGGAGAACGCGACTCTCGACTTTGCGTTGGCGTCATAAGCGCTTGTTCATCTTCGAAAACGAGCTCTCACGCTCGTTCTCTTTGACGAGATCGAGCTTAACCGTAGCGTTTGGCTGTCCTTCCTAATTCCCTTAGTGCCCGGCGATCAGTCTTAATAGACATCGGCTATAAAACTGCTGTTGATCTCGCGGTCCGAACGTCAGACCTATTCGTAGAGTCAGCGCAGCGCTATTCATTCCTTAATAAGGTTGCCCGTGCGTAATTACGTACGCAAATTATATCGGCCACTGGCTCGAAGGCCAGTCGTCGAATTAAAAACGCTTCCCCGAAGGGCCGCTTTGCGAGCCTCGAGCTCCGCAATTATTATGTCCCGCTGTGCGCATGGCAACATGCAAGCTGATCCGTCGAACCTTTCCTTCGCGCGGCGATTAAATATGGAAATAACCGCGGCGAGGGGATTTTTGCGAGAACTCTCTGAAGACTGGAGCGCAAACAGAGCGAGCTGAAATCTCGCGGATGGCGGCTCTTCCTTCGTAGAGTCGCTTTCCTCGCTTCACTTCGTTTCGTTTCGTCTCTCGTCCAGATCTCGTCGTCGTGCTATCGTTCGCGAATCGTCCCCGACGACGGTTCGCCGATTCCTCTTCGTCTTCTGGCGCACATAGCTGTGTGGCTTCTGCATGACCAGCGTGCGCCGAAATAAACGTGCATCGGAATCCATTGAAAGCACTTTCGGCACCTGGGGTGCTCCCTCGGTATGTATGTGTGTGTCTGTGTGTATGTGTGTGTGTGCGTAAGTGCGCGTGAGTGCATCGCGGTGAACGTGTATGCGCGCCCTCCACTATAAAATTGACACCTGGTAAACATATGCCGAATACTTCTTTTCATTTTCGGCTGCTCCGGCGCACGGTTTTCATTTATCGATCGGCGCGCGTTCCATAAGTTCGCGCGGTGCAATGGACCGTCTGTCTGCCAGCGATTGTCATCCGCGCCTCGTGTGCGCGCGAAAATAAAAGTTCTTGATCGCCGGCATCCTCCCTTCGTGATCACGTGAGGAGTTGACTGTGTGAGGAGACGAGCAATTAAAGATTCGCGGGTACTCGCCGCGGTTATGTTGAATTGTAACGTCAGACGGCACGCTGAAAATTCTTGCGTGCCATTTCCGAATGAAAAGATGTTTGCACGGTAAAACATTTCAGAGCGGCTTGAGTATACTCTTGTAAAATGCTCCGGAAACTATCCTCTTCCCTTGATAGTCAATAAATAGCTGTGCAATGGCGAAATCATCGGGGAAGATAGGTTAAAGGGGAAGGTTGTATGCTACGTTGATTTTAAGGCTATTTATTGACTGTCAAGGGGAAAGGTTTTCGGAGCATTTCACAAAGTATACCCAAGCGATCTAAAGTGTTCTTTCATCATACAAATATAATTTTATGTAAAAATGTGTATACAAGAATTTCTGCTTTGCTCGCTTCTGACGTCATCAGGGCAAAATTCCGCAGCAGTGAGAAGCCTTAAGCAACTACAAAAAGCCTCGTGGGAAATATCTTCATTACAATTTAAATGAGTGTCGCGCAGTGTCGCATTTGACACTTGAAAAAATACGAATAATACCCGCTTGCGAAATTGTAAGTAACTTTTTGCGCTTATGATCTCGTAATTTATTTAGAAATGGCTAACGCTGGCCGATCACCGCGCGATAGGCGGACAATTCGCTCCCGCGTAATTTCCGCTCGATGAATTTTATCGCCGTAAAATGATTTCGCGGAAATTTGTCCCGGCTAGTGACCCCATCGAGTCACTCGACGGCCTCGCGAATGATGAAAATTTCTGCGTGCAACAGGCAAAGTCCTGGCTGGAGGGTTGAAAAGCGAGGAACATCTGGCGCCGGGATGGCTCCCCGTTTGATGAACTGTATCGGAATGTCGGGGGGGTACGAATATATTTGAATAAAACCAAAGGTGGTGCGGCGCGCGCTTTCTATACGGCGTCCCCTTTTCAATCCGGTCAACCCTAGTCCAATAAAACCAGCTGAGCTCCCGGTTTTCAGCCCGCCGCGCGAGTTTCCATGGAAACTGGTTAACGCTCGCGATTATGTAACGAGAATGCGCGTTTTCAGGAGTATTAAAAAGGGCGGAGCGCCGCGCATCTGCGCGCGGAGATTCACCTCGCGTATCTGAAAATTAACTAGCCCTCTCCCTTTCTCTCTCTTTCTCCCTCTCTCTCTCTCTCTCTCTCTCTCTCTCTCTCTCTCTCTCTCTCTCTCTCTCTCTCTCGTGTCACGATGCATTCTGAATTTGCGAGCGAGTCGGATTTTCAATCGACTTTTCAATTCAACGAAAATAAACAAACGAGCAAATGAGTCGTGAGTTTCGCGACGCGTGCGTCCGTTCATGTTGTTTCCCTTTCCTCGTCGGGATTTTAATGTTAATGTCTCGATGATCGCGCGCCGGCCAGCAGGATTGCCTCTCGTGAATACGTAAGGAGGTGTTCTTTCTCGTGGAACGGTAGAGATTCGAGGAGACGTATACACTCGACGTGACTCAACCGCCGTCCTTTGTGCGACTGGCAAAGACGATATCTTTGAGGTAATGAACTTTGTTTGAACGGCCGCTCGGTAAACTCCGCACGAACGCGTAGCACGTGCCAACGCTCTCCCGCTTCAGCACGCTTTCGGTGCGGTGTGCTTTCTCCTCGCGATGCGCCCGAGACACGATATGGTGGTGTGCAATCGAGACGATGGACCGAGACTCGCGGTCGTCGAAACCGAGTCGGTTCCCGCGAATTCTTCGCTTCTCGACTAGCGGAACTTACGATTCTTCCTCTCACTCTTCTACACCGTAATCAAGTCGACCGTAGAAAATTTCACGTTGAATTTAACACATGATCCACTTTGTCACCTGCAGTTTTTGCGTTAATTTGGCACAAATTTGTTGACAAGTAACACAATTGATCTGTAGACATTTTATATGTGAAATATGTTACCAAAAATTCTTACATTTACATACGACAAATTGTGTTATTTTAACGCTTGGAAGTAGCGAGTACGAACTCGACGCAGAATAATCAAGATAACACAACGACAATATGTTAAATTAACACGAGTATATATTTAAAAAATTAACACAAAAATTCCTATACGAATCGATCTCAACGCAAATACAAAGTGTTTTTTATCGCGTGTAGGTAAAAATATAAACGAGAATGTTCCTGAAGTTCCAACGAATGATTTTTATTTGAAGCTTCGTTTTACTAGAGATTTTAATTAAAAAAAAAAAAAAAAAAAGATTTCCTGAACTCGACACAGCCACTACGATAACGAATTTAGGTCAGCCGATAGAATTCCGTACAGACACACACACACACACACACACGCACGCGCGCGTGCGGCGCGCGTTTTATGGTGGCGATGGTCGGGCATAAAGAGGATCGTGCGGGGCTCGTTAATTTCCCCGACTACTATCCTGCAAATTTCGAATTTTTATCGATCGATCTGCACGGCCTGAAACAGGTGCGAGGACGATGCTGAAAGTGATCGGGAGACGCGCACGCTCGCGCGCGATGCCTCGACAATGAAGCAATTAGTCTTGCGAGCGGCCAGTTGCAGGCCGGCGATCGCGAGGATAACGCGAGAACAAATGTCGCTTTTTAATATGAGCGAAAGCGGGAATCCTCGAGCTTCTTTATTTTCGTGTGAAAGCGAAGGAGTGGACGACTATCGGAATTCTTCCGTGCAATCGCGAGTCTCTTTTCAAAGGAGGATGTCCAAATCCTTATGGCCATCCTTTTATGGACATGGGGCGTACACGGTTGAAACTTCGTGCATTTTATAGGTATATTAGTGCTCATTAAAAATCTCTATTCCGTGTAAGCCATTATAGTCAAGAGGTATAGACGATGAGATGGGAAAACCGTATCATTAGATTCATTAAGTCTATAAAGAACGACAAGGATGTCATTGGGGTGGTATATATACTTGACAAAGTGAGAACGCTATGTTTTGACCGTAACAAACCTGAAGCTGCATTGTTGCTAGCGCAAAAATGGACTTGGAACAGTCAAGTGTTGCGCACATTATGACTGTTCTATGGTTCTTTGGATATGGCAATGCAATGCTATCCAGAACTAGCATTGTGTGTATATAATAACGAAATTAATTTTCAAAAAAAATTTTCAAAAATCGTCTTATATCTCAAAACTGCAATAATGATGTCATTGCAACTGTTGATGTACTCAATGAGTACTTTTAGTCGCTAGGTTTTATTTATATACACTCCAGAGCCATTTTGGGCATCTTCATTAGACGACACTGCAGTTCCTCTAGCCAAAGTTTGGACAAAGCACGACGATTCCTGATCGGTCTACACCCTGTCCGCTATTTTTAGGTGTGACACGAGTGGGAATGAGAGAGAAACTCTAACAGAAGTGAGACAGAAATTCTCTCTCTAAAACCGAAATGACGCTGCAATTTCTCTCCCCCTCACTCTAAAACTAACATTTCTTCCCTACAAATGGTGGACGGTATCCTAACGAACTTGAGGAATTCTAGACAACGCGATCCGGCCGCAGAAATGACGTCGCGTCAATGTTCCTTTCGAACAATATTTTAGGTAACTCGACTCGCCGCGGACTCGAGCTCGGACTGTAGGTGGATTGCCTTTCTACTTGCATAAATTCCATCATTATTTGCGTAATCAAACGCCCGTCTGCAACTTGACGGCGACGACGGCGACTTGTAAACAAAGCCTGCAAGACGATCGTTACGATCGGTATATCAGGTGGATGATAACCGACAGCACATAAGCGTTCCCGTTCCGGCGTTAATCGTCCTCTTATTCACCTGTCGGATTCGTCCGCGGACTCAATTCCCATTAAGGTATCAGCCGATCGCGCTCGGCCCCGGCGCGAATCCACGAACCACAAGGTAGAAAGCCGACGAGCCAGTTTTCGCGTTACACTTCGCTCCGCTCGGCGCGAGATATTGTTGCGAGCGCGTGAAACAATTTCCTCCGCGACTCGCCGAGAAACCGACGTAACACGCCCGATTCGGACATTTTTTTACTCGAGAAAGATTCGTCCTGAATCTGGAGGCACCGCCATGCAACGCGCGAACGCACGACACGAGTCTTTGACGGACCGACCGTTTGTCTCTTCGTTTCTTCCCTCTCTCTCTTTTTCTCTTTCTCTGAAAACACCGGCACGTCAATATTGCAAAGATTATTGTAGCGTAGAGCGAATTTGCGCAGCTCGGCAACTTCGACATGGTGTCGCGTTGTTATCGCGGCGACGATCTCCGTATCGAGAAGACGCAATTAATTCGCGAAGTTTCCTTCCTTTCTTTCCTTTTCGCCACACACGGTTACCTACAAGGAAATTCAAGCGAAGGAATTCTGTCAATGGGATCGAGGCTGGTGCAAGGTGCATCGCGAGCCTCCTTCGTCCTGCGTCTCTCTTTCTCTCTTTTTCTTTCTCCGTCCCTGTCTCCCCGCGTCTCATGCGTGTTCCCGGTATCCGACAAGACGTACGCACACGGCAGGACCGACACACCATTGGTCGGCGGGCACGCGCACGCACCTGCCACGCATCCTTTCCGAGTGGCCTTTGTCGAGCCGCTTCGGGAACATGAACGCACGACGGGAAGAAAGTTCCGCGCATGCAGAGCAAGCCCGGGGAGGAACTGGCGGAAACGCGCGATTCAGCCACCAAGAGCCTTATTTTACAATTAGGGAAGTAGAAGGGAAGGCATTCGGGAAAATGAGCGTCAGCGACGAGGCGGTCTAATTGGCCGGCGATCTTCTCACGGCCGAATTAAGTGTATAACGACCGCGACATAATCAATTTGCAACGCCGATAAGCGCCGTCCGAGCACTCGGAGGTGAGGTTAGTTTTACGCGCGAAGGTTTTACGAGATGATTACACTTTTTTATTCAAATAGAATGAGGAAAGAAGAAAAAGAGAAGCGTCGTTTTTGACACTCTCCGCTGTGGGAGTGTCCAACTAACGGTGCCTGGTTAAATTTCCGCTTTGAAAAGAAAACAGCCGAGGAGATCAGCTGGAGCTTCTCTTCCCAAGTGACTTGTTACCTTCGTGTCTGGCTCTAATGACTGGAAGTCGATCATGGATCACGCGGGAAACTAATCTCAGTTCGTGTAGCTGTGTAGAGATCAGACGAGGACTCGATGACGAGAAACAATAGTTTTGTTTCCGCGATCGTTCGTCTAAACATTCGACTGTCTTGACTCTAGTTTGCCAAAGTTAATCATTTTGTCCCACATTTTACATAATCATTCAATAAAAGAAAATGGTTTTAATTTATATAATATATTGAGCAATGCACCAATTCATTCTCGTATATATTTCTATTATGTAATAACATTTGTGGTCCAATACAATGTAAAGCCAATACAATGTAAACTCTGTAGAAAAACGTCAGTATTCTGTCAGTAAAAACTTCTCCAGCATTCCCTCAAAACTCGGTTGAGGGACGCGAGAACAATTGTCTCTGAGTAGAAACTTTTTGTAAGAATTTTTTTTATCGAGTTTTCATCTGTTGTCTCTGGATAACAAAAACATTGGTTGTACGGACTGAGTTTTTTGCCCACGGTCGCCTCGCGAAACATTGTTCCGCAGGTGGCAGAGGCTACCGTTGCGAACGGATTCGCCCGATACCGTTCACGTTTTATGAGACTTTCGATTAGCATCAACGGACGCTGACATCGCGCGCGCGCGCACACACATACGTGTAATAATAAATATTTCGATACGCCCTAATCCCGAGCATCGATGTCTGGGCAGGTTTAAACGTGCCTCGAGTGGCACAACGTGGCCGAAGGGAGGAGAGTCTTTCGTGTCTCGTCGGACCTTCCGAGCGATTTCGCGCGTGCCGAGCTTTCCGAGAACGATGATTCCCGGTCGGTCAAACTACCGACCGAGAGCGGCTACTGCTCGTGTCATCCGCTGAAGGCACCAGGTTTCGACTTGCATTGTCCTTTCGAATCACGCCCTGTGATTTTCAGTGGACGTGGTGTCCCTACAAAGGCTACAGCGGCTACGCGAGACGGTTTAAGGAGCCCATTATCGAGCGGGCTTTCGTCTCTCCCGGGCGCGCATCAGCGACTACAAAGTTTCTGTCTGCGTCTCGTCCTGGTCGCCGCCGTCGTCGTCGTCGTTGTCGTCGCATGGCAATGACAAAGCCAACGTCGGGCGAAGCCAGCTGCGAGAAGCGAAAATCGGCCTCGCAACCTCGCCTCGCTCTCTCACGAGCAAGAGATCGCACACGCTGCGGGAGATTCGCGAAAGTCCCCTCTCTCTCCCTCTGTCTATTTCTGCATAGAGCTTACTTCTTTTGTGAGGAGCGCGCGGCGGCGAATCGAGCGGGAGACCGCGGATTCTAAGAGAGAACGCTGCCATCCGAAGTCCCGGACGCTGTCTCCCGCACGCAGATCGGCTCTCTAAGTTTCGAGAGATTTTTTACAAGCACCTGTTCCCCCTCGCCCCGACATTTTTTCGAGGAGAGGGAAGTCGGGCTTCATCTTTTAAGATCGAACATCTGCTTTGCGTAACTGCCGCGACGCGTATAGTGAATGAACCTACACCTTCTGCGCTGTGCGCAAAACAAAAAGGAGGATAGAGAACGAGAGAAAAAAAGAGAAAGAAAAAATGACGAGATAATTTCCAAAACAGAATTCTCCTCTCGAATTCTAATTCGTCCATCTGCCGCGTTTAACAGACCGGAGAGAGGAGCAATCGCGAAGAAGCTCGGAGCGAGCTGTGGAGAGTCGCCCGCGAACGAGGAATAAATTCGTTTCCGACTCTTTGATCGACCGTAACGTCAACGCAAGGTCCCTAAAAAAACAGAAGAGGACGCGCCTTTTTCATCCGTCTGGTTTTTTTCGCTTGCAAATTTTATCGGTCGCGTCGAGAAAGAGCGGGAAAGGGAAGGGGAGAAAAAGAGAGAGAGAGAGAGAGAGAGCTGAACTTTTCTCATCATTCACGGTTCCCGAGCCAGGTGCAACTGTATCACTCGACCGACTCAACAACGAAGCTACATATGCCGCGCGTTCGTGGTACAACTATCGCGAGGCACGCGCACGCTTGCTTTTCCGTGCGGTCATCGGAATGTTATATTTTGTGTTAGCGGACGCTACCCGATGATCGCGTGCGCGATCACGCGATCCACGTACGGACTTCCTGACGCCAAGTGGACATATGACCGTGTCTACTCCTTTCGTACGGTTTCCTGGCGGTCGCGTGGCTCGTTGAATTGGCTCGTCGACAAATGACGATGTCGTGTGCGAAAGGAGGAGAAGAGATAGAAAAAGGGGAACCAAGCCCCTCAGAATATAGCCTCGCAAAATATCGTCGCGGTCGTTTCAAGGTGTCCCGTAGCGTCTGCGGATGTGCGATTCTTCGGCGTTACTGTCGAAGTCGGCGTGTTTGATTGTACAGTCAGATGACTGAAACTTCAAACATCATTCCTCGATCAGTTTCGCAACGCATCCTGTACGCAATGAGAGTACCTTGTTTTTGGTCATTCTCGGAGAAGGTACAATTTCTACTATTGAATACGAAACGCGCTGCGAAAGAGGAAAACTCGGACTAACTCTAACTTCAAACCTTGAGTGATCTACTTTCTAAAATTGTCGAGGTGAAATTTCTCTTGGAACAAATAAAAATTCCTTCAAAGCGAAAATATCACCGTTAGGAATCACAAGAGAGAAGTTTCAGTCTATTAGAGTGAATTTACTTTTGTGAGAGCACATCAGATTCACTTTTCAATTTCGAATGGAAATATTTACTTGACAATTCAAAGCGGAGAATTTATTTTTTATAAGTCAGAGAGAAGTTACACACTGCGATATCGCGTATGTTTTATTTAGTCAACATAGATGACAGAAGTTCTACCTGAATCATGTGTGAAGTTCATCAAGGAACTTTTTCTATAGCACCCATACAGATTAAAGTCAATCGCATTCCCATAAAAATTGACTGCAGTAGACAAAAACGACTAGTGACAACAGACCAACAAAAATATATAATTCTCACACCCTAAATTTGCTTGCAAATATTACTGGAATACTGCTGCTGTAAATTCTACTCACCATAGACAATTCTCTAGCAGATACAAAAAGCAGCGATAAATTTTAATCATGACGGGCATGCAGATCGCGGAAAATCGTCGCGCCGCGCGTCACGTCGAAGATTACTTTTGGCACGGCCTATCCAGACTGCTGGCTGTGATAAGCGGTCTATTTGAGCAACGAGATAATGGTCTCCTTTGTCGCTACCAAAAAGCCGATTACGCCGTGATTGTCCCTCAACGGTCGTCCGTATCTCCGCGCTTTTCTCCCGGCTGGCTCGCTCTAATTTATGTGAACGCCTTTAAACTCGTTCGACAAACCAACCGCACCCGGGTGTACTTTCAGTGGCGGAGCACTTGGCGCTTTTTGCGCCACCGCCAAGATGAAAAGCGAGCGTGCTGTACATTCGCGCATCGTTTACTTAACATCGATTAATTTTCATGCTCTGTCTTCCTCTATCCGGCGCTTCCTAAATCCCGAGCGCGATAAGGGTGCCACTCTTATATATCATCTTCACGCGGTACATCTTTGTACTCAGATAATATAATAATAAAGGGCGATAAGAGCTCTGATATACGACTCTTATCGTTTTTTATTATTGTATTATTTAATCTTGACCGTAGAAAGGCAGCGTGTGAGTAACTTGACTTATGCTGAAAGCCCCAAGTTTCTCGAGTGTATGAAGTTGGCACCCCACTTTTTGAAATTTATAATTTTGAAAGTTGTTCCAGATTGTTCTAACTTTATACCACATTGTTCCAAAGTGATATTGCTTCATTCGAAACGGTTTTCGAATAAAACAAAAAAAAGATTTTTTGAACTGGCACCCCACTTTTCGAAAATCGAACATTCTGATACCGCAATAGATTGTTCTAGTTGTTCCAAACATTGTTCCAAAAGGACAAATCCGTAAGTTGAATTATAAGTTCAAAAAATGAAAAAAATGTTTTTGATCTGGCACCCCATTTTTTGAAAATAAAGCATTCCGATACCGATATAGATTGTTCTAGTTGTTCCAAACATTGTTCCAAAAGCACAAATCAATAAGTTTAATTATAAGCCCGAAAAATTAAAAAAAAGTTTTTTGACAAACAGTCTATCGGACCAAGAGTAAACTTATACTATCTTTCTTGTTCCAACCGAGATCTTTTTGTTCTGAGTTGTTCTAGGCTTAAGAATTATAGTTTCAGAGTATGAGACTCGTAGCGTTATCCGTTCTCCGAAAATTCGAAAAAAAGTCGATTTGACAGCACCCGACGTCAAGAGTAAACACATGCTTCCTTTCTTGCTCCAACTGAGATTAACAAAAATATTTGAGATTTGACTATTTTTGACTAATTTAGCACAGATTTGAAATATTTTGGTTGGAATCTCGGCTCAAGAAATTTAGAATGGTTCATGTCTTAGCTGTACCAATTTTGTTAAAATTTTAATTAAAATTACCGGATTTCTCTCCCTCTCCCTCTCTCTCTCTCTCTCTCTCTCTCTCTCTCTCTCTCTCTCTCTCTCTCTTGGTTTGGTTGAGATTCGAATCATTTTTGACTAATTTAGCACAGATTTGAAATATTTCGGTTGGAATCTTTGCTAAAGAAATTTAGAATGGTTCGTGTTTCAGCTATGCCGATTTTGTTAAAATTATTTAACTATATTTTGTATTTAATTTTATTTCTTATGCATTTTTGTTGAAATTGTTGATGATAGGAGTAAGACATTAAAAAGCTATAAATTGGCTGTGAAACTTAAAATGTGGTAAAATGTCAAAATATGACCTAAATATTTTTTGTACTTCTACAATTGTGTCAAATTAAAAAGAAATCGAA
>NW_022639497.1:1774239-1789306 GCF_010583005.1 Odontomachus brunneus
GAATGAAATTATTAAAAAGCTATAAACTGTCTATGAAACTCAAAGTAGACCAAAATAAAAAAATATGACTTAAAGATTTTTTGTGCTCCTACATTTGTGCCAAATTAGAAAGAAATCGACGTACCTTTTGGATAGATTTACTAGTAAAAAATTTACTCGCGGATCCAGGATCACAATTTTGATTCTATTTTCGACTTCAATATTCCATTCAACGCCTGCTTTGATACTTTGAAACTTATATCGACTTCTTTTGATTTAATATTTAACTAGCTTTGCCAAGAAATCTTCTTTAGAACCTGCAAGTGACATTTTGTACACTTTCTGCAACTTGGAGGCGCTAAGTAAGACTCTACAGTTTCCATGTGTGTTAAACACACACTGGTCCTTCAGAATGCACACATGCTTGAAAGTTCAGATCGCAATGGTTCGAGATGTTTAATACGAAATTAAATTTACACTGTGGGAGGATAATAATGTTTGAAAATGTCTAGCGCACGTGACCGGACTATCATATGCAGCGAATCAGCCTTACGCGCCAAATCCCCCTTTATCCCAATTATTATTACTACATTAACACTGCATTAATATTCATTGCCCACTCAGTTTGATTGTGCACTTTTCATTCATTCATTTTAAATGACGTGGGAAGTTGATTCCTTGTGAATGATAGCTCAGAGGAAACCAGTCACATGCGTTAGACCGCGCAAAAAAAGAAAGATTTTGCTGCCGCAAATCATGGTTTACTGCAAATTGTTGCTGTAACCAAAACTTTTGCTACTATTGCTACTACTGTCGATTTCACATCTAAATATATGTGTCTATTCGCAGCTATATTTTTAGTATCCATATGATATCCATATGTTACACAACGAAATTTAGCTATCGAACACAGATTCTTTTGTAGCTCATTTTTTCCGTGTGAAAATATTATTCTCCCACAGTATGAATTTAATTTCGCACTAAATACAACTTTTAGAGTTATTTAGTCTTATTTCTCTTACGTTAATTGATTCATCAAAGCCTGTATATATATAGAAAATATTACAGTTTTTTTTCTTTGTTACATAAATTCTTTTCAGTATTATTATAAATATTACTTTACTATATACTTTATTAAATATAACTTTACTATACTTTTTACTATAAATTTCGTAAAAAAATTTCAAATTTTCTAATAGCACATTTCGATTCCCGAAATGCAAGCACATAAAAGGCTAGTCAATCACTGCGAAATGTCGATTAATTCCTTGCTCACTAGATTCTATAGCAACTTCCACCATAAAATTCTCTCCATGTATGAGTAGAAGTTACTTACACTACATTTTCCGGGATTACTCAAAGAGTCTTACGATCTACGTGTTCGTGTCGGGTCGTATGTCCTGGAGTAGATTGACGTTCTTCCCTTGCCGAGCTCAAACTCGTCCAGCGACGAGGTGGACGACGATTCGACCGGTCGTACAGTTTGAATCTTTAGCTGGGCGATAAAGAGACGGCCCGCATGATCGCTACTAAGACGACGACGACGACGACGGCACTTCTTCAGGCATCGGCACCTAGTTTCCTGGGCATAACCGCGCACGGACAGGTGCTCGCAAGTATTGTCCGCGGCAACGAGAGTCGGGCCACTTTGTTATCTCCGAATGATATGATGGTGACAGCTGAAGAAAGATCATTACGCGTGCGGAGGATAACGCCCGTATGCAGCTGCCGGTGCGTCGGCGCGTTTAATTGTACCGCAAATAAAATACGATTGTTCCGCTGTCGTCTATTCACTGTTCCTAACGGGCGTTCTCTTCTCGTCTGGAGCTTCGCCGTCCTCGTCGTCCACCGCGTCGCGGCTAATCCGCACAGGTGTCCCGACATCGGAAAATCGAGAACCGATATATCGACTAGTTAATTAATATAACATTATATATATATATATATATATACACAGGGTGTCCCGAACCTCCATGATGACCCTTGGTGAGAACGTAGAACGGATTGAGGTGAGCAAGAAAGTCCTGTACCGTTTTGCGATATTCGCAATAATAGTCGAGATATTAATTAAAAAAGATTGGTGAATGATCACGCGCGATATGGTAGATGAGCTGCAGTGAGGCCGTCTGCTTATACTTATATATTAAGTCAAACTTATATATTAAGTCTGAACAAAAAAGTCCTCTACCATTTTGCAAATGACCATATAAATTTTTAAATATTAAAGAAAATTGTTACATATATGATTGCATACCATAATGCATAAATTTTCTTTAATAAAATCTATATGGTAATTTACAAAATGGTAAACGACTTTTTTGTTCAGTTTGATTTAATGTATAAGTATACAACGGCAGACGGCGCCACTCATATTGCGCGTGATCACTCACCAATCTTTTTTAATTAATATCTCGACTATTGTTGCGAATATCGCAAAACGGTACAGGATTTTCTTGCTTACCTCAATCCGTTCTCCGTTGTCTACGACAAGGGTCATCATGGAGGTTCGGGACACCCTGTATATATATATAATATAGAGCGTTTCGGCGACGGGAAGGAGTGGGCCTCCTGCGAATATCTGAGATCGATCGGCGCGATGGGCGTGTGTCGCGATACGTCGAGCCTATATAATTCCCGCGACAAGAATTGATAATTACTCCCCGAGGGAGGTAACGGTAGATGACGCTAATGAGACGTGAGTTACTGCCGCACGACGACTCCTCCTCACCTAGCGACACACGGCGCGATGCGCGGCGCTGAACGACAGCGTATGTGCTTTCTTTATAGCGTCACGTACACGTGCACGATCGCGCGCGCGCATCGGCAAATTGAGTGATAATAGAATGATTGTGGTACAATGGGGTCAACTCTTGGTCTTACAGACTCGGCCGTGTCTTCAGTGTCGCGCCTCTCGATGCACGCAGTACGTCAAAGCACACATTGTGCCTCAATATCTGCAATACGTCACGAATGGAGAAACGCCGCGCCGAATTTACCAATGTTTTTCGCACATTGCGTCAATTTCCCACGCGTTTAATCCCGATGTTGTTCGACGCTTCGCGCGATTCCCTGCCGGATATTTTGTGTTATTACGATTCAACGTGCGTGGGTGCACGCGCATCATAATTTTAATTATAAATTTAATACACCGTACGTGTCGACATGACGAAAGCGTCATACAGAGAGAGAAAGAGAGAGAGAAGGGAGAGAGAGAAAAAAATGAAGCTATATGTCTTCATCGTCCCGAGACCGTCTTATCGTTTCCGGGGAAACGTACTTTCGTGCAAGGCACGTAGACGTCGAGTTGTGAATGGGACCTGAAACTGCCGAGGAAAAGCGGCCTCGCATGCCGACGATGCATACCTTTTACGAGAGATGTGCGTAATAGCCCAAATTTATCGTACCCGAACGGACTGTTTTCATTGCCGGTTCGACGCGAGAGTCAATTCCGCCTAGGGTTTGCCAAGCGTATCTCCGCTTCCTTGCTCAAGGTAGCGGAGCCTCCACACAGGCCGCCTCGCCTCGCCGTTTCATTATTTGACACTGCCGCGGCGTTCACTGTGCTGGCTTCGCAGAAAAAAGTAACGCGATATTAAAAATTCTTTGTTATACAATCTAACAGCGCAGATGGATCAATAAAAGCCTGAGGCGCGGGCATAGGTGCATGAAATAAAAGAGAATTAGGGAGGAAATAAAATACAAGTAACACGCGTATAAAGAGGAAACAAACTGCAGCACGAAGATCGATGGGCAAAACGTGACGATACGTCGAGGAATGAAATTGCAAACCTAGGTGAGCTCTGTGTGTGATGATATCGTGTCGAATTCGACCTTGGTCTAATTACACTCTGCGAGTGTATTGGGAGTATCGTCCTTCAACTAGTTAGGTGAGTGTCGAAGGACTGTGTACGAAAGGACTGCGAACGATAACGGCAGCAAAGCGGCGCTGGAGCTGACGGAATGGCCGTAATAGATGAAATCGACCGTTGAAGCGCGGACACGTTTGCGCTGGAAATTCGAGATTGGACAGAGTCGTCGTCGAGATCAGCTGCGACGGAGAAAATCGAGAGAGATAGAGAGAGAGAGAGAGAGAGAGAGAGAGAGAGAGAGAGAGAGAGAGCCATGGGGGAGGTGAGCTACCGTTGGAGGATCCTTCCGACCCTTCCTCGTACAGTAATCCGAGCCGACAATACACTTCTAAAATGCCCCCGCCTTCTATATTTTCACGTGAGGAGGAGAGCAGCGCACGCGCCAGTCTCTCCGACTTCCTGCCATCCGCCTTGCTTCCGCTATTTTACATTATGTTATATGCATACGGGTCGTCGCCGTGCGCGCTGACATCCTCGCTGTTGGGAATCCCTATAAGGAAACGCATCTGCGCGCGATCCGGGCGCGATTCCGCGTGCGAGGGACACGATCGTCGCGTTGTCGGGACACTCAGCCTCAGGACAGATGCTGGACCGCGCGGACCCTTATTTCGTCATCGCGAATTGGGAAGAAACGGCACGACTTCGACGCGGCGCCGCGCGAATGCCGTCAATCGATCGTATCGCTGAAAGAGTGATAGAAAGAGAAAAAAGGAGCCAGAGAAATAGGAGGAAGAAGAAAATGAAATTGTTTCCTTAACGTCTTGGAAAAATCAGATAAATCACCACCTACTGGCATCACTTTTAGTCTCCTAACTGAGACAGCATTTTTCGCAACTTTAAAAAGAATAGAAATTTCATAATTGAAAGAAAATAATAATTAGGATAAGGTAGTAGGAGAAAGGGGTTAATTAGTACTAATATTAAAAATTTGGATTCGGTTGACGTGGAAGATAGATTCATCACAAACCCCTTGCGTTAACATTGTCAAACATTATGCATCCCCTTGTCATTGATGCTTTAGAAAAATCTGATTTTTCATGCAATCAGCATTATAGTTAAGTTTCTCGCCTGTACTCTATGATTTCAAAAGAGATTTTCATAACGGCAAACAGATGCCGTTAGTCGCAAGAAAAGCGTCAAGTTTTTCTATGTGTATTTATATGATTCATCTTGTTATAAATGATTATCGCGAAGGTTTCCGATCGAAATCACTTGATTATTCCCAACATTTTTGTTGTGTTTAACAGGGAGAACGGATTAATTGCGATTCGAAACCTTTCCAAATAGTTTCATATTACCTGTCTTGACTGTCGTCAAATCAGAACGACAGACGTGGGAGGGAATGACTCGCGGAATTGTCTTCCGAGAGGAACGTGAAATTTCTTCTTCGCGAAGTATGCGAGAAATGTCGCTTCTTCTGCATCCGCGCGGAAACAAGCGAGGACATTGAGCCTAATGTTCGCGTCGACACTTTAGCGGGTATTGCACGCGGATAATTTTTTTCGCCGAGCCTTCTCCAAAACGTATCGCCGGTCGGATTTTATAAGTTCCGTGAACGTGGCGAGCGCGAGCCACCGAGGCGTGTCTCCGTTTCCTCGAGGCTGCGGCCGGATTCGCGAGGTTCTACGTTTGCCCTCGAAATCACCGAGGACACGGGAGTCACGTCCACTCGCCGACATGAAAAATTCCCGACGCGAGGAACGCCAACCGAGCGCGAACGCTGCATTCCTCTTCTTTTCCTTTCAGCGAGCGTTCGATCGGATACGCGAGCACGCGCGGAATTAATTCGGCCGATCGTTGAGCCGCGTAATTATTCGCGGGTTGTAAATTTTGCACTCGACCGCGGCGAACGCGAACGAAGGAAGGGAGATCTTTTTAACCGTACTTTTCCGTATTTTCTCGCATTTTTCTCGCGCGTTTCGGAGAGCCGCGGGAAATATATTCTCGATCGTCCCGGGCGCGATCCGAGGCGTCGGTTTCTCAGCAAGAGAAACGTCTTCTGCCCAGCGCTCTCGCGCCCTGAAATTCACGCGTCTATGCGTGTGCGGTCAACGAGGCGCATTATCATCATACAGTGACGTGCGAAACGCACGTTCGCCGTGCGCGGGCACGCATGCATATAAATAACCGCATACGGGACGTGCGCGGGCGCGCGCGTTCACGTGCAGGGAACAATGTGCCGGTTTTCACGTGCGTGGCCGCGTGTGCAGCGGGAATATAATGAGACGAGCGGGGAATTAATTGGCAGGCGACATAAGAAGTCCCTTGGACGCGAAATCGTAATTATTTTCTCTTACGGAACTGAGTCGTCGATTAAATCGTTAAATCGCTCGTCACTCGCGCCAAACGGGAAATAACAAGAAGGAGAGGAAGAATGAAAGGAGAAGGAAATGCAAGAGCCATGTTCTATAATTGTTGAGACGCAACTTCGTTCACCGATACGATCTAGACACAATTTTTTCGTCCTAATTACGCGAAATCGTTTTTCCTCTCAAGGCGGAAGAAACGTTCGTAAACGATGTACGCAAACTTTACAGCAATTTTAAGTACATTGAAACACGAAATTTCGCAACGAATCCTTTGCGACTCATCAGATTGCACTCATATTTGTTATAGAATGACAAAATAGAAATAAGAAAGAAATGATGAAAGTTCACTTGAAATAACATGTCATATTAAATGTATGAAAATCTGAGAGCAGCTTTGTGTTTCTTGCTGCATCGATATGACGTACATTTTTGTATGATGTAAATTCAATGATTAGTCCAATATATTGTATATTTGCCTCATAAACGTAATTAAAATTATTGCGAAGTTCGCGTCATCAATTGTCTCATGTCGTGATAATCATGAAAGTCTATCTGTGCTTCTCGCGTGAAATTTCACTCCAAGAAATTTTGAGAGCACCGGCTGGCGTTGTCCTTCAGTCAGAGTCCCGGATCGATTTTCATGAATGAGTTCGACGCGAGCAGACGGACGACGAATTAGCGTGGCCGCGCGCTACTCCGTTACTACTCCGCGCGTCGTAATTGTTACGCAAGAGAAGGCGCTCGGCACCGACGAAAAGGATGTGCGAAAGGAAGCCGCGGCCACGGTGCCGTGGGCATATTTCCCATCCTACGAGAATGCGCCGAGGGTCTCTTGGCCCGTTTCCTACTACCGCACGAATATACACACGCGACCGCGCGCGAATAATACCCGACGAGACACACGTAGGAACGTGGACGCAGGTACGCTCACGCACACCATCGGCAGACCGCGTGGAGGAACGGTGCGTGGAAATCGCGCGGCGTGACAAACCTCTCTTTCGTCGGCAGTCGGCAGTCGTGTAGGTGCTGTCTGTTTGATTTGACTTTCGCGAAGAGCTGCCTGTTTGCTCTCCCTCCCTCCTCTCTCTCTCTCTCTCTCTCTCTCTCTCTCTCGCTCTCGCGACTCTCCAATACGCGCCAAAGATATTTACACGTACCCCACTCCGTACAAAACCTCGCGTAGCGAAACTTCAGCTAGATCTCCGTCAATTTGTGCCTCGTGTCGTGTTCCGCGAGGTCTCTTCGGCTTCATCTTCGTCCTCTTCTTCTTCTTCTTCTTCGCCCGCGGCTGGAATAATTACTAATAAAACGACACTACGGGGACGTCATTCACGTCTGTCACGTGGATGCATCGTCCATGTTGTTGTTCGTTCGTCCGTTCTCCCTACGATTTCATTCTCGCCTGCTTCAAATACTGTTGTTCCCGGCAGTTTTCCTTTTTTTTTTTCATTTTCCTCCTCACCGAGCGAGCGGCATGGTCGGAATCGATCGGACGGATATAGCGGCGAGGAGGAGTGAGTGCTTTTTTACCCGGGCTGCCATAACGGCATCGCGCTGTTCGTACTTCGCAAGGGTGCATAATATATCGAGCGCACCTTGCGCGCGAATGCCGCAACCTGTCGTCGTCATCGTCTTCGTCGCTGGTTCCATGCGCGAAATTCAACTCGCCGAATGATGGGGTCGCGGAATGAGACTCATTCGGCTCGTCCTAACCGGCGCCGCCGAGTCAGGCGAGACATGCGAACGAGGTCATCGATAGGAAGGGTTGGACGCTTCCCCCATGTATTCAGCCGCGTCATTATGCCGCTGGAATAATTCTCCCCTTTAATGTATACAGGGTGAGTCACCTAACGCTATGTTCTAAAATATCTCAGTTGTCTTTTATGTTGGAGGAAAATGTGGAGCAAATTGCTTGTAAATTGATTGGAAAGGTTAGATATTCTGCTCAGCCAGCCCTTCCAATCACATAATTTATCCTTTAATATACATATAAAATAATATAATATAATAGTATAACATAATAATATTATATATAATATAATAATATAATATATATATTAATTTTACATATCTTCCTCTAATATAAAACACAACTGAGATATTTTACAATCTAACGTTAGATGACTCACCCTGTATATTGCCCTTACTATATATATGATTCACCTAGTTTTTTTTTATTAAAGGGATGCCAAAATGTATGACGCACTTAAAAAATATCGATAACTTAGAGGCGATCATCACCAATATAGACGATAGTCACATTTTATCTTTTTTTTGTACACAAATCTTACTTAATCTTTAGGCTGCCGGCATTTTTTAATTAAAAAATGGTTTCTTTTTCTCAAAAATTTTTCTATATAAGTAACATACACATGGCGTAGAATTTTGAGATTTGTGCAGAGCCACAAAAGTGGCTTTCCCGGCAGTCTAAAGGTGTGCTGTTATGTTTTATGTCATACTCAGCGGAAAACCTAACCAATATATATATATATATATATATATATATATATATATAGAAATATGTAACATATATCTTTCTGCAAGTTATTTTTGAACTTTTAAATGCAGTCGCAAAAGTACGGCAATGTTCTTCGCAATTATCCTGAGTGGAGTGAACAAACACGCTCGTATGTACAAACTACAGAACTTTTGTATTAGGCAAATATTTACGCTAACTCACAGTTGGAGATGACAATTTTGAAAATTTTTATCCGCGTTTCCGTCGCGTACTGAACGACGCTTCGATTTATTTCCGCACGTACTTTCATTGCATAAAAGCACTTGCAATTCTGTGCAATCAAGATACGACGTAAACTTGGCAAAGAAACTTGGTAAAGTTTCCAGGGTACAGCACGATTCTCTTAATTCTGCAACACAAATTCGCGCGGAGCAAACTCGCTTCGCGAATGTCATTAAAGCGCTCTTTGGACGCCCGGGAAAACGGAAACAAAGAGGTATCGAGTTGTCGCGAACGCTCGCGGATATCGATCGCCGATCGAGACTTCGATTTCACCTTCTCAACCCCATACAGATCCAATTCCCGGCCGTAACGACGTTTCCTGTCGCTCGTAAGTCGATTCGGTGTCTCCTTCGCGCAAATTGAATCCTGCATCCTGCAGGAAAGACTACGAGCGTCGCGCGTCCCCGAAGGGCTTCGCGTTCTGTCCTCCTCTTGCGCGTATTCTTCGTCCTGCATTTCCCCATGATTATCCACAATTGGCTGCAACGCCATTTAGTCAGAGCTTTGTGAAGTTAAGTTGTCATAAAATCGAATCATCATGACGACTTATCCTAAACTGAAATTATCACAAGGACTCATTTCTGTATCGACTCTAAGGGGCAGCCCGCATCGAAATGAAATGAGCTGCACGATTATGTCTGATATGAACGGATTTCAAGTACCTCACGTGTGAAAGATAGCAGGGCATATGGGTACCTGCACACGACTCTTTCGCGCGTGACGTGCAGCCACGAATATCATTTCTCTCTCTTTCTCCCTTTTCCTTTTTGCTTTAATCACCATGCGATTCGTCGTTGGGCCAACGTCGCGTCGATCCTGATTCGTATCTCGTCATGGGATGAGAGATGCATCTCGAGTCCCATGGAAACACGATCTCCCTCCTCGATATGCTCCGAGCGGCGCGGCTCGGAGTCGACGACCAAAACGGAGCCGTATTCGTCGCGGTGCGCTCACGGATTCGCGTTCTTTCGATTTGCCCGAGAGATGCAACGCGAGACCGAAATTGCGGAACGAGAGATCGACGACAGCCATCCCTCTTCGCAAATTTCCAACCTAAATCCTGATTATTACACTTTTTGTTTCTTCTATCATCCCAAACTTTCTCTCCGATATCATGCTAAAAATACATCCTTCAGCCAGATCCGTTCAGCGATCGTTATCGTTCACGATCAGCAACGGCTAGCAAGCTCGAGCCATAAGACAGGATCGAAAGGGAAAAACTCCTCGCTGTTGTGACGTTCGTCTCCGACCTGAGCGAGTCTTTTTTCCGAATCCAATCAGCGGTCACTTGGTGTTTCTAACCCCGGGCGGCGAGGTGAGGTATATCCCGAGTGCTGGTCGCGTTGGGGTGGCCGGGTGCATCGCAGCCAGGTAAGGGGCAGCTGTCCACCAGGTGCCGGTCACCCCTCCAGCGCGCCTCCACCTTGTAACCGGTGGGGATTCGCACGGCCCCATTGGATGTTGGCTCGCGCTCGTTGCAGCAATACTCTCGCGCTCACGACAGAAAACAGTCAGTCGTCCCAGGGCGCTCGACGGGGCACGCAGGCGATTCGCGACTACGTGCTAGGTCGCGCCACTCGTTCTCTTCGTCGTCGTGACACACGCGATCTTCGCAAGTTTCTCTCCTTCTCTGTCTCTCTTTCTCTTCTTCTTTCTCATCATCGGGTTTAGGATTACAGTGATCCCAGGCGACGATCATTCGTCTGTCCGTACGTCCGTACGTCGAACAATTCGCTGAATGAATGACAGTCGGGCCCACGCGAGACAGGATATCAGTCGCGTTTAGGTTCCAACTCAAAGACCTTGTCTTCGTTTTTATCAACACCGCCGTCATCTTTTCTGTCAAGCCCGTCGGAAATCTTCGCGCTAAGGTAGCTCTGCGGCCTTGATCAGCCGGACAGTGGTGTGCAGCAACCAGGAGACATAGGTCCCGAATAGTTGTCCTGCCGTCTCCAGGATCAGTGTCCAAATCAGTGCGATCGTCAGTGAGTCATCTGACTTGAGGTCCGTCCCAAGTCCGCGGTCCGGTTGCTCCGCGATCTCTTCCTTCTCCTCCACCTCTTCCTCTCCTCTTACCTCGTCTCCTTTAACTTTCTTCTTCTCTCTCTCGTTTTCTGTCTCTTTCCGCACACCTCGCCGCGAGTTTTCGCGCCTGACTCTCCGAGACCGCGGCAGCAGCACGGCCACATTTATGGGGGTGTCCGGAGAGTGCGCGGTCAAGGGCAGCAAAAGCCACCCCTGTCACTGCTGCGTCCACGTCGGCAGTTCCGGCGCGAGCGTGCAGCAGCAGCATCAGCAGCAGCACCAGCAACAACAACAGCAACACCAACACCAGCATCAACACCATCAGCACCACCAACACCATCAACAACAACAACAACAGTCAACAACGCCCTTTGAGCCGCATCATCATCATCATCATCAGCATCACCACCATCATCATCACCATCATCACCACGGCAAGAACGCGCCGGCCACGCCGCAGCACAACAGCAGCGGCGACAGCAACATCTTGGCACCGTTGCGCAGCAAGATGAAAGTACTCAAGAAGCTCAAGCGCAAGATGGGTCTAGGTGAGCCACACACCTCCATCTCTTTCTCTCTTCCCTTCGCTGTCTGTCGTGCCTCCTGGTCGTTGCTCGGCTGATCTCATGTGATTGCCGATCGAGCACAGACGTCCCGCTCATCCAGCCTCGTCGACACGGCGGGCGAGTTTCTCTCCCCGATTTTTGACAGCACTACTACGTGTAGAAAATACGCTAGACGTAGAAAATTTGTTTGGCTTCTCTCGTAGATATCATCCACGACTTCGCAGAGCCTCTCTCGATGTGTCTGCGTCGGTTATAGACAACTCTTGGCTTTAAATTTTTTATCGCAAGCTCCGCGTTTTGTTGAAAAAACAAAACGCCAGCTAGTATATGTGTGTATGTGTGTGTATACATACATATATAGATATAGTGTGTATGTATATATATGTATGTATGTGTATATGTGTATGTATGTATATATGTATATATATATGTGTGTACACACCGTGAAGCAGCCTATGGAAAGAGGAACTCTTTTGCCGGTCAGATTCGCATGCGAATTTAGGTGGTAAAATTGAATCCATCGATCGGCGCAATGGATATATTGCAGAGATGAGGCCGATGCCGTTCGCTCGATACGAAAGAGAGAGAAAGGGAGAGAAAAGGGGGAGGGGAGAGAGAGAGAGAAAGAGCGAGAGAGTTTTCGTCATCGAGAAACGAATCTCTAAACTCCCAAAACGACGGCGATACCGACTAACGAGCGGGAAACAATTTTGGGTTTTATTCCCTGTGGTCCGCCGGCGGTTTATCGTACCACGAGTCCGATAATTATTGACGGCCGTTCCACCCCCGTATGGCTGCTGTTGCTGCCGCTTTTCCCGCTCCTCGGCATATTTCGACAAAAGTGCAACTATCAGCTTTCCCAGCATTGTTCGGCGAGATACTCGCAGCGAGCGAATTTTAATCGAGTTTCACGGTTTTTTACTTCTCATTTTTTGTTCTCTCTCTCTCTCTCTCCGCGATATCGTTTAGACTCGATCAAAATTGCATCAGTCGAGACCCTGAGTTCTGATCGGAGATCGAAATGGATCTTACGTTTGTTGCCGAAGCAGGGAAATGTTTAACTTCTAAATGGGACTCTAAGATATTGCGTTAGAGAGGAGAGGATGGTTTCTCTCTGATTGGAAACCCTTACCCTTCTAACTTTTTTACGTGTCGTTATAGTCTGGAAATAGAATCCCGAGGTATCTTCCGAGGTATCCTCCGAGGAAGAACAGGCTTCCAATGGGGGGATTTGATCGTGTTACTGCGATATAATGCTGTATTTGCACGCCAATAACTCCGTGATCCGCGCTCGATACCGTGGCGGGTTGCACGCGACACAATGGAAAATGGGTTACGAAAAAGCCCGATGAGGCATCATTTCCGGTCGCTCCGATTTCTGGACGCTCGGTCGTATCGTATCGTTGTTCGCGCTCGTTTCCATAGCCGTTCGGTAGAAGCTCATTTCGCGGGAAGCTTACTGTCTCGTGTATCGTTGACCGACTTTTCCTTCAATGGACGATCCGCTGGATTCCGCGAGGAAGCCCGTGGAACGAGGATATCATTGGCGTCTTCTACTTCGTCTCGCTTCCTATCCTGCGACGTTCTCATCAGATATCCTTCCTTCGCGACCCTCTTCCGCGAGTATGGCATTGTCGACGACAGCTCTCGCAAAGTGGAAACTCCATCTCAACCCCTTCTCGCTCGAAACTTTTGTCTCGGATACCTGCCTTCTCCCCCCTACCTCCCCTCCTCTCTCTCTCTCTCTCTCTCTCTCTCTGTCTCATCTTCCACGTCGTCTTTTCATGGCGAATTTCAAGCACTACACGACTACCGAGACAAAAGCAACGTCGTCGAAGATGCATTCGATCGTTATCTTTGTTCGCGCGATGCCGAACTAGATTTAAAGAAGTCCCGGTGGGAGATCGGCGGGAGTCTATTTAAACGAACGCGACGAGGAGAGGAACAATCTTCCCAATTCCTCTTAAAGTCTTCTTTTTATGGCTTTGTTTTCTTTACGTTTCTTGTTTCTTTACGTGGCGATTGTACCTGCATATCTTATTGTACTTCAGTTGTAAGATAAAAGTTCCAATTCCTGGACACGTATCTAATACCAGATATTTTTAATGTTTTGGTTTTTAAATATGAATATTTAAACTTTCAATATATATATATATATATATATATATATATATATATATATATACATATATACATATATATATTCTCTGTATTGAATAAACTCAATTACAAATTTAATTAAAAACAATTATCTATTCTCTCTTCTATAAAATTAAAAGGAGAACTTTCACGCTCATACTTTGCGCGACGTTAATGAATGCAACCTCCAGAGACGGTAACATTCTTACGCACGTAACACGTCTGTGACAAGGAAGGCTTTCTGTGCGGATGTATTTCCTCACTGATCTACATACCATCGTAATCGCACAACCGGGATCTTCGAGAACTATTTACACAAATGACAAGATTTATGGCGCGTCGCTGCTCGCGTTAAGAAAAGACAAAGTGTTGATTGTCGCCAATTGAAATCGAGGTCGAAGGTTACGGATAGGTTCCTCCGTATGCAATGGCTTTTACGTGTTGGGGACTTCGTGTTACCGGGAGGTTACTAAGAGAGAGAGAGAGAGAAAGAGAGACCAACGCAATGCGGCTGTTCTCTGCGGGAGGACTCTGAACCATTAAAGATCTCTAAGAGGCATGGACACGTGCGCTCCTGCGATATTTTGTGTTGGAGGCGTGTCAAAGAGCTATCCTCGACTTTTCTTCTCACCCTTAATCTTGCTCGCTGTTTCAATTAGCCACATGACGAATAACACAACGCAAATAAATATTAACACTACATATTGATCTGAATATCGGTGTTAAGGCTAGAAAATTTCTTTAATTTCTTTAATTTAGTCGACGAAGTCTTCCACGAGGTGTTTTGCGGTTTCGATAAGGATACGTTTACGGATTGAAATACAATCGCGTTTGCGCCCCGGATAAGAACCGACCGAGTGTAGATGATAAACAATGCGAGACCGCAGCGCTTGGCGATCATCTGGATTTCGTCTTTACGCAAGCTCGCAAAAAGAGCCGTAAAAAGACTATCTTTAGAAGCCACGGTGCAGCCAAGCTGATTATTCTTTTCACCAGCAACCCTCACGAACAGCTCCCCTAGCCTTACTCGTGAATAAGAAAAACGTCCTCTGCCCTTCTTCTTCCTCCGTCTCTCTTTTCCAACGAAGTGATCTGGAGCGAACAGCTGACGCGCAATCACCTTGTGATCCCTGAAAAAGTTTCGTTATCTTCCTTGCCCGGAAATTTTGTCTCTCCCTCTTCTCTGTTTTCCCTTCGACACGTGAATATTTAATTATATTAGGACCTTAACTTAGTTTCCGCCCAAAAAATACTGAGAAAAAGCATTTATTGTAAAAAATTTATTTAAATTATTTCAATGAAAGTATTTTCCATCACTTTCTACAACTTTTTGCCATCTTTCTGGCAACTGGGCGATACCATCTCGATAAAACGATGTTTGTTTCGAAGCAATCCATTCGTCCACCCATTCTCGCACTTCTTCAACATTTCGGAAGCGTG
>NW_022639497.1:1789450-1799245 GCF_010583005.1 Odontomachus brunneus
AAAATAGTGCAAAAGCACATGTCGAAAAAACACTTTATCGCGTTCCATTTTTCACAAAGCAAAAGAAATTGTTGTTTAGGAAAATAATTGTGTATGCTGACTGAATGTTATCGAGAAATGTCGAAATTAATCACAAACTACCTGTTTCGTTAGTAATGACTACTAGAACTGTTTGCATTGCCATCTAACATTTGCGGGCGGAAACTAAGTTAAGGTCCTAATACATAACACGCGCGTTCTCTGTATACACGGTGTAATTCGTCACGAACGCGAGCGGATAATTGACATCGAAAGGGAAGAGAAAGCGAGCAGGAGAGAAAACGAAGGGGAAGGATATTCCCAATCGGGCGGATCGCTTCATTTCTTGCGGCGATTATCGTCGCGACGCCAAGCGAGACGACGACAGTAACTCATCGTGTTGCTGGCTGAGATACCACCAGCGCTTTTCGCTCCTCGCTTTCTTTGCTTCCTTTTCCCGTCTTTTTGCGGCTTGGTGAATCACTCGTTTCTCGGTTGTTGCAGAGATTCTCAGCCTCTTTACTTTCCCGTTCCATTCCGTGTCCCTTTTTTTCCCTGCTTCTCGTTCTCCCTTCTTCTGCTCACACACAACCACTGATATACTTCTTTCATTTTCTCTTTTGTAACGTCGGTTTAGCCTGCATTCTTCTTTTTTCATTTGATACTTTGTTATCGATAAAACGATTGAAAGAAATCTCTGGAAATTCTGTCTGTACAATTTGGAGAGATCGAGACGGCGCCACGATTAGGCCGGAATATTTCTTTTACGGTTACTCATTTGAGGAAAGGATCTCTTTTCTGTAGTCACCGGGTGCCGATCGATCTGAGTCACCGAAAGCGATCGGTGACGCATTACCAGGCCGTTGGCCGTGACGAAACGCTGCTGCAATGTGAATTGCATAACGTGACGCCACTCTATACTCGGACACGAAACAATGTGCCACCTGCATCAGCTGTATGTGAATTCAAGGATTCAGAATTCTCTCGCAAATATCTTGACCAGAAACTTGAGGTCTTGAGGTCTTGAGGTCTTAATCAGGTTGATCCCAAGTCATCTAGCTTATACAAAGTGGCGTTATCGTCCTAACTATTAATAAGCCTTATTATTAATGAAGTCCTGATTGTTACACTGCGTTACATGACTACTCAAAATCTACTCAAGAACATCATCTTATATAAAACTTGAGATCTAGTTTATATAAGGTAATGTTATCGCGTCCTAATTATTAATAATTCTTAATATTAATAAGGTCTCGTTTGCCACATTGTGTTACATGACTAATTAGGGACCATCATCTTATATAAAACAGAAACTGATTAGGATCAACTTGATTAGGATCATTAGATAAATTACGCGTCAGGATCACACAATTAAAATTTGTCCTAAATTCATCACGATAGTCTCTTATTGAGATTTTTCTTTCTTTCCAACATACTAACATTTCTGCATGAGAAAGTAGCGTTCTTAACGTGACGATTTAATTCGCGTCTTTCGGAGACCGTGGGTTTAATCTCCGTTAATTAGCTTATCTTCGTGTACAGCGCGGTTCGCCGCGTATAAATAAGTAACTCCGCGGTCGGAATTGTGCTTGAATCTACCGACAGTAATGCGGTTACGTCAAAGCGGGTTATCATCGTCCATTCGTTCCTCTTCCCCCCGCGCGTAACTACTACTCGGAAATGAGATTTCCTGCGGTTTTCGCGTGTCTTACCGTGCTCGAGCCGTCTTCCTCGCTCGCGTCCCGCAGGAGAGGCACCAGCCTACCGAGAAAAGGAGCGCGATCACTGACCGTCCTCACTGACTCGGCAATACACACGCACACACACACGCTCGCACACCCATCCACCCACTTTCCGCTTCGCGCGTGACGTCAGAGCCGCGGACGGAACCCGTCTTTGTTCCCACAAGCGTTTCGCGAACCGGTTTGCACGTAGTGGTTCCGCGTAGTATCCCTGTCAGCTGGCCGGACCGTTTAATCGAGGATTCCTCCGCCTATTTTAAGGGATCGAGCGTCCTAAGGACGCTGCTTCCGATTAGCTCTTTCTGAGAAGCGTTCATTCATCTTTCTTGGTTACCTGCTTGCCTGCCTTCCTGCCTTTCTATCTACCTAGTCGAACGAATGGTAACGCCCATGAACGAGAGAGAGATAGATAGCGTCGAACTTGCGTCTTTAACATCCTTATCACCCGTTGCCTCGACAGGATTTCCGCCTAAATGAGTCGATCGGAAACAGCAGTTTGTTCTGTGGCGAATGGCGCAAGTTTCACCAGAGATATCTGAATGGTCATGTCCTTGTAAAGGACTGCATTCCGCACGAGAGAAAGAAAACTCGGTTTGTGTACCTGATTTTTTGTTACCTGAGGACAGACTAATGTGCGTAAACTTCACGGCAAATTTAAATATATTAAATCCCTTATGACTGATCGGATCGCACTCATATTTATCACATAGAATGATGAAACAAATACGAAAAAAAATTAGCAAAATTTGTCCCAAATAACATGTCACGTTGAATGGAATACGAAACTCTGACTGTAACTTTTAGTAAATTTGTTTCCGCGCTATTGTATGATGTGAATTTAATAATTATTTCGATACATTATATTTATTTGATAAATGTAATTTTAAGAAAATTGTAGAGAGAATTTCCATCATTGTGATAATCATAAAAGTCTGGAATATTTCCAGTTGTGATAAAATAGATATCGTTTCTTGCCACTAAGTTTTCGTCTGGCTCCCCCTCATTCTATTACACGAACTGAGATTTTTTCTTTCCGCGTGAATGCGTAGCAGAAGCTAAATATGCCTTTCTTATTCTCGAGCTGAGAATAAGAAAAGCGAAACTTGTTATCAGACGGCCCTGTTTAATGCCAAATGCGCGTCCACGCGGAAAAAATGTACAACTGAGCAGGAACTAGTTGGAAACTCGGTGTGGAAGCGAGACGATATCTCTTTTACCCCGAGCAGAAATATTTGTCTGAATATTAAGTTAAAAATCGATGCCTGAACACGCACCTAAACCTGAACATTCTTATCCCGAGTCGAAATTTTGGACCTACTCTTGACCTGAACTTTCTAATACCCATATATTTCGAAGGATTACTGCATGTCTAATAGAAACATAGAAACCGAAATCCTACTTCATGTCTCTAAATGACAGAAAATACGCAAAGTGTCATAAATTCTGAAGAAAATAGTAAAGTTAGTAGATTAAATAAAATAATGTTCAGGGAATGACAAAATGTTGAGAATTAAGTGCATGTCCAAGACTAATTTGATATATTGGTCTTAAAACTTTTAACACAATTGAGAAAACGTGTTAGGAAAATTGTTTCTTTATCCCAAAATGTGTTTTATTCCCAACCGAATTTTTGTCTACTTCCCAGGTAAAGAAATTCTTTTTCTTCTTTTCTCCATGCGGAGTAAAAATCCTAGAAATCTTTTTATTTTCTTTCACATATTCGATAGCGCTCGCTATAGATAAGCGCCCGACGCTTCCTCTGTTCCGTATCCGATCGGTTCCCGACGGTGCCGAAGTAATCGGTGAGATAATTTTTCGACAGAGCCGTCGGTGTCGTCCGCCCGCAACTTCCGCCAGGCACATGCCGCGAGCGGCTGAGCGGAAGCGAGCCTATTTCGTTCGAGGCCGGAAATCATTCCTCGGTTAAACCGTACCTGAGAGTTCCGTTCGGCTCAGCGAGTCCTCCGCGAGTCTTTTGCAGCTCGGAACACGGAAGTGTGCACGAGGACGTCGCGCATTTCGCGTTTGCTCGTCTTCGCAGTCACCACCATCACCCACAGGTCTTCACTTCTTTCCTCTCTTATTTCAACAGAATGTTTCTCCCTTTTATTTCCACGACGAGGTATCCGAGCCGCGTCTGCCTCACCTCCGCACCTCCCTCGCATTTTCCCGTCGAGGGATCGTATCTCTCGCGATACCGACGCGAAAGTGGAACTCGCGGAAGCAAGGTGCGTGAACACCCCATGCACGCACGCACGCACGCACGCACGCAGCACGTGCGTCCGTATACCTGGCCCGTATTCTAGCCGTCCTGTACACGCGCACCGGAAACGGCCACGCCGTGGTCTTAATGGCGCGGCTTCATAAGCAAACTCGCGCCCATCGCCACGTGCTCGGCTGCGTGGAAATTCGCAAAGGCGGCCGGGCAGCCTGCCGTGACGCGCGAAATGCGCCCCCGAGCCGCGTTCGCTTCGCCGCGGCTGCGTAACGTGCGTGTGCTGTTACGATTCTCTGGAAGCATTTCCTAAATATTTTCGGATACTTCATTTTTAACGAGCGAGTCTGGAACACGTTCGAGAGTGTTCGGGCCGTTCCGATTACTCAGACTCGCGTTATCAAGTCCTTTTCCCTCTATCTGTCTCTATCTCTCTCTTATTCTCTCTTTCTCCATGTACGAATCGATCGCGGCGTTTAAACAGATTTAAACGTCGACTTTTTCCCGCATCTCCCTTAATCTCGGCGTTACGTTTGTCCGCGAATAGACATTCCGCCGCGTACTTCGAATTAACCGGCCGCGACCGAGTTGAAAAAAGCAGAGTGACTGTCGAACGTCTGTCGTCGAGTGAAGTGTTTCCAGAAGACGCGATCCAGAGTACGGGTGAGAGGAGAGCTTTCA
The DNA here is from genome assembly GCF_010583005.1 of Odontomachus brunneus. NCBI lineage: Eukaryota > Metazoa > Arthropoda > Insecta > Hymenoptera > Formicidae > Odontomachus > Odontomachus brunneus. The sequence goes on from NW_022639497.1 coordinate 1,794,107, forward strand.
CGGAGGGCTTTTTCGAGGAGCTCATTTGCTAAGCGTTAGCTGCCGCCGTTGCCTGCGTAATGGATTCTCGAGCGAGACGCGACGCCGGATCACGGACTTTTATAAATTGCCATCGACGAGAAAATATAGCTGCGCGCTTCTCGTAATTCGAGGCCGGGGGCGGGCGAAAACACGCCCGATTTGCATCCATTTGAATCGCGAAGTCACCAGTCGATCCTACGCCGTATAAATTCGCCCGCTTTTTTCGCTAGTCACTCCCGAGTTTTTCGCTTGGAACGATTTATCTCGCGGCGCGGTATTTTTCTTGCGAGCCTCTACCCGCAGAAAAATTTTCACGGAATAGTGATGTTAAGTAAATATTCATGAAACTTTCATTTAAAACTGATGTCTGAAAATCTCGAAGCTAATATTAATATTGATATTAAATCACTGTGATTAATATAATTTTTCAGTATTGCACCAATATACTAATACTAATGTATCATTAATATGACACACGCGTATTAATTGTTAGAAAATTAATTTACACTATATTAATATCTAGGTCAGTATTAAATTAACAGGAGAGTTTTTCTTTCTCTATCGCGTGTTTCAACACGCAATGGAATAATCAGTGGCGAATCGTCCAAGCTAGAAAGAAGAAGCCGCGGCGAGGCGAGGCGAGGCGAGCTGTCGGGTGCGATCTTTACGCATATTCTATGCATAAATCCCCCTAACTACGCAGCGAAACCTCTCCTAACGACGTGTATTCCTTCGCATGATACTGAACACTAGACGAACGAGCGCGGCCTCCCCTCGTCGAGATTTATCGAGGCTGCTTTTTTCAGGCTTCCTTTTTCTCCATGGATGCTCTGCTGCACTCAAGTGCATTCGCCGTGCCTTTAATGGGGCAAACGGCGAGACACCGGCGCGCGCGCAAAGCCATTTCTCAATTCGAGAACATTTGTCTGACGGGCTTGCTCGCGCTTCGATTTGCGTAGCTTTTCACGGAGAGCTTTCGTCGATTCCGTTCCATCTCGGTCTTGACGTCGATCCTCGACGCTCATCAATTATCGCGAGGCAACGTAGCCGAAGTTTGAGGGTGGAGGCGCCGCGGAAGCGGCAGTACGACCGCCCGAAAGGGGATAACGGCGTTAAAAATGGAACTATTAACGAACTAATGTTTCGATACGCGCTCTGGAATATCGAGACGAAACATAAATGAAGGAGGATCGAGATTGATTTATTCCCGGGAACGGGTCCGTACCGCCGAGGGAAAACTCTCTCCCGACGAGAGACCGACTCCGTTCCGGACGTTTATCGCACCGATATTTGTTTTACTTCGTCTCTATTTTCTTTTACTTTAGGCCCGCGATCGAAGAAGCGCGCACGCTGATGATTCATTTCGCTAGTCGGGATCTCGGGGGTGGTTAGGTTTGTCATCGAGTTATACGCGCGCGACGGTGCTCTCTCAGCCCTCGCTCTGAGACTGACTTTTTCGAGGGACGCGAAATTGAGAGAGAGAAGGTCCCCTAGAGCCCTTCACTTGCGCGATACGTATATTACTCCAGGGAACCGAAAACCGCCTCTAGACTTTAATGGAACAAATGTTGCGAGACCGTATAGCGTTACCCTTCGTGCCATCTCGAGAACGCAACCGCGGCTTGGCGAAATTCATCGAGTACTACTCGATCGAGTCTAGTTTAATGGAGTACTATAATCTAATTCTATAATCTATATTCTATTATTTCTCCTTTCTCTTTCTATTTTTATTCTAGAAACGTCTATTCTAGAAGTGGTCGGTGCTCGATCTGCTTTTTTGGCATTCTTGCACGAATTTTATCAAATTTAAAGGTATATGAAGATTACAGAGTAATTATAAAAATAATTAGCAAATCCCCATATGTTTTAATATTTGACTAAATCCGCGCAAAAGTGCCGACACTATTGAACGTTTTACTCTCTGATTCTATTTCACTTCTATTTTATATTTATTTCCTATATTTTCTGATCTATATTATTGCTACTTATCCTATGCATTATTTCCATCTCTATTCCCTTATCTTATATGCTTTCTTTTTTTTCAAATTGCAGCTTCAGAATTTAAACGCGAGCCTCTCGGCGATTGACATTTAAGAATTTCCGAGTCTCTTGAATGCTGCAAGATTTCCTCTTGGAAATTCCTGACAGTTGTACATTATGATAACGAGTTTTCGATTAAGAACAGCGATCAATCCGCGAGGAGAGCGCCGTTGGGCAAGGATCGCGAGTCCGTTGCTCAATTATTAGCATACGAATGGTCTTTGTGGAACGCGCATAATAGCGTCCTCTTTGAACGCCCGGCGTCGTTAATTTTCGCCGCGTGCACTTGCCCTCCGCCTCTAATCGCCGGAAGTCGGCTGATCCTCGCAATTTCTCGCTGATTGCGACAGAAGGCAACCTTACGCCGCCCACGAATGTAACGCCGGTGTATCGTCGAAAGAATGAAAAAAAAGGAGAAGGAACGGCCATTCGCGCGCGCCCGCGGAGAAAAGTCCGGCGCGGCCCACGCGCAATTCGCCGCGTGGCGCCTCACAACGAGCGAGTCAATGACTGAATGAACGACGAGATGATTTAATTGTCCGAGAGTGTCAGAGTTCATCTCGGGTGCGTGACTGTCGTACGATCAGTGCCTCTCATCCAACGCGTCACCCACGCGCCACGACGACATCGACCTGCTCGCAGGAAGTTCGCGGCTGACCCCCCGCGATTGAATTCAATTGGCAGCGCGGCACGCTCACGGGGAATTTCTCGCGTTTAATTATCACTAATTACCAGCGTGCCGTCGAGACTCCCGCCAGCTTTCGTTGATTCCTAGTGTTTCGACGACGGCGCCGTCAATCGTCGATTAACGCACGGCGTTATGAGAGAGAAACGAAAATGACCGATCTAACTAAAATTGTATTTCGCGTCTCTTCCTCGAGATCAGATGTAGGGTGCGTTCCTTTATTTACTGCGAGTACTGACGCTGTGACGTCATGAAAGTATAATGCTAGTAGCGTTCCGTTTTAACTTTGAGCACTGTCGAGGTGCTGCAAGGTGACAAATTGGAACGCACCACCTTACTGCCACTGCTTTACCTCTCCAGCTGCAGTAGTCGCAGCAGGAAGTGACATCAAAATTCATGACGTCACAAGCTCGTCGAAGTGCTTTCGCAGTGCACTGTAACCTATTTAGAAACGCTGTTAATAGTACTGACAGTACTTGCAGTAAAGGCCATCACACATAAAATTCCGTAAGGACGTAAGACGTAAACTGAAGACGTAAAACGTAAAGTCCATGACACACAGTTGCCGTAAAACGTTAAGTTCAACCAATAGCAAACTTCCTTCCCATTTACAACAGTTCAACGTAGTTAAATGCAGTGTACTATTTTACTAAACAGTATGCTTCTTTTTTATAATTTATTGAAGTGCATATTTAACATTAATATCAAATTCAGATATATGGACATTAGAATCATCGACACTTGGATAACAAAGAATGTTTTATGTTGAAATCATATAAGTTACATTTAACTGAATGTTATATTAATATTTTTTTTCAATGGTAATTAGAAAAAATTGTCTCAGCAAAAAATCTAAGTCACTTATATCTGAAGAAAAAAGAATTTTGAAATGATATGAAGACTTAAGATATAAAAATTTGAAGTGTTAAAGGCCAGTAGGAGGCAATGCTGCTTGTTGTTTGTGTCAAAATTGAACATTTTAATAATATATGACTAGAACAATGTTATGCTAAGAAATATACAAACATTTCAGTCGTCGTTTGATTCTCTTCAATGTTAATAACACTGAAACGTTCGCATAACATTATTCTATAATAATGTATTATAAAAATGTTCCATTTTGACACAAACAAGCAACGTTGGTTCCTGTTGGCCTTTAACACTTCAAGAAAAGAATTAAGAAGAAAAATTATAAAGAAATAGTTTTGTACATGTTTAAATAAAATTTTTTCAGGTTATTTGTTAAAGGAAAATACAGAATAATGACAGAGAGGAAGGGACAAATAAGATTCAGCTATGAATCCGGTCCATAGAACATTGATTTATGTTATTGACTCATAAACATACTTTCTTTTTTTAATGTGGTCATTCAGAAATGACATATTTTCATAATATATAAAAACACTTCGCCGACTAACTCCACTGCCACTCCTTGAATCCAATTCTCTTTGACGTTTTTCACATATAACCTAACCTATAACCTAGAACCAGATTTTAAAGCGTATACTCTGTGCTGATTTGTGATTGATTGTCCGTAAGACGTAGCCATAAAAATTTCAGTCTTAAGGAACGTCTACATTGGAAGTAAGTAGGAAGTAAGAGTAAGAAATTGACCAACCATAGTCGAATGTGAGAAGAATAATCAACTATGATTGGTCAATTTCTTATTCTTACTTCCTACTTCTTACTGCTTACTTCCAATGTAGACGTCCTTTTACGATATTGCTCGATATTACGTTTTACGTCTTACGGACAAAATTGGAGGGGATACGGAAAGCCAAATACTTGATTGGGATTGGTCGATTTCCTTACACTTATGTCCTTACGGAATTTAGCGTGTGATAGCCTTAAGTTGGTAGCACATAGAAAAACTTAAGCAGTAAGCGAATTGACCAATCACAGTCATTGATTTTTCTTCCAACGGTCCAAGAATCAACAACTGTGATTGGTCAATTTGCTTACTGCTTACGTCTTTCTTTTCTGTATGCCACGGCCCTTAGTACCCTCTACCTTATACCGATGTCGCCACAACTGCCAAGAATACAGGAAAGAAAACTCGGATACCAGGTTTTCTTTTTCATTGTTCTGTGTTGTGTCGACTAAGCCACACGGCCATTTGGTATTATGGGTAAAAGAAGACGAAGATTTGAAGCTGAGCAAGAGAATAAGCTATGGAAAAGACTGTGTGTACCGTGTATGGAACAAACTATACACGATCTGCAACGAGAGTTGATAGAAATAAGAACACAGTTTGCTACTTATTGTCGTAAGTTATTTCTAATTTTCTGTTATTGGGAGATTCCTTTGCATGGTGTGAGTGAAATATATATATATATATATATATATATATATATATATATATATATATATATATATATATATATATATATATA
>NW_022639497.1:1800168-1814148 GCF_010583005.1 Odontomachus brunneus
GTGTGAGAGATATATATATATATATATATATATATATATATATATATATATATATATATATATATATATATATATATATACCACGTGTCAAAACGACCGCTATTGCATATATTAATAAGAAAGGTGGCATCCGTTTTCCTCATTTAAACACGTTAAATATGTGACTGGTGTAAAGAACGTAAATTGTAGATTTTTACTTCGTACATTCGCTCTGAAAATAATATTGAAGTAGACCTCGAATCCCGACATTTAGAATCAGAGACTGAATTCTCTTTATTCACTTCGGCTTTTGAACAAATTACACGTGAATTCGGAATGCCATGGACGATCACGTAGTTGAAACATTGTCTTCAAACCTCTTTATTACGGCTTCACTTTGGAGAAATGAAGAAGAAAAGATGGCGGCACAGGCGCACGAGTTTTCTAGAAACTTGGCAGTTGTGACGTCATCTGTATAAGGTAGAGAGTACTACATCTGATCTCTTCGAAAGAGACGGCTCATACAATTAGGATTGAGCGTCACTTACAGATAAATTCGCTCAATTGTTCAATTATTTTTTATCTCGACCATATTATTTCGTTATTTTAACGCGAAAGTGATAGTAATATACATTGAAGGTTATTATCACTGACATTATAATAGAACTTAACAAAAGAATAGTTTTCTTAACTCTAATTTATAGTAATTTCTATGTGTATGTGATTATAATTATAAATATCAAATATTTTTCTCTATGTTATTCTTGCGCGGATATAATAGAAAAGCTGCGCAACGACAACATAACGGTAACGACTGTTAAAAGTTACGGAATTGCACCACTGGTGCTTTTACCTCAACGATGAATCGTCGGGATGACTTCCGCGGGACGGACGAGCGGCACTTTGGCGCGCGAACTTTACGATATCTTTGCGATCGGTTTGATCTCGCGCGGTCCTCCACCCACCTTCGTCCCCGCTGCTGTTGCCGAGCGATCAATTTGCCGGCCGGTGTTCGGCTTCCTCGAAAGGCCGCGTGCGTAGACGCGAGAGGGAGAGAGGGAGAGTGACCGGTTTTACGCGATAAACCAAACCGCCGGCGTGTAAACCGCCGCCGCGCGGTGCCGTCGACGATGGAAACGACCGGCGTTTATCGGCACGCGGGCGTAAACTCCCGCGACTTTTAGTCGCTTTAGCCGCCCGTGATTTACGAGCGCCGCGCCGATCCGAGAATTTCCGGCGTGCTCTGCTCGCAGCGGCGCGCCGCGCCGCCGAGAATTTCGCAACTCGGCCCGAACGCGGGCGATAAACGATGCGCGCCGAATTATCGCACGTCGTTCGGCCCGTTTAAATCCGTGGTTTTCGTCCCGCGGCTCGATTTGCCGCGCGTCGATGAGATCATCGTGACGCCGATTTCGCGATAAGAACGCGCCTTGATTCACCGCGATTCACGAGATTAGCGCGGAACTTCAAATCGAAAAGTTGGGAGTCTTAAGCCCGTGTCACATTACGGACTGAGGATTGCGAATTGAAAATTGAAACTTGACCAATTGGAACGAAGCAAGCCAAGATTGAAGTTCGTTGATTCGTCGAAATCTAATCTTCAATCCGCAATCTTCCATCTCCAATCCGCAGTGTGCGGACTTTAGGGCCGATTGTTCCAATCTTTTGGTAAGTTATCTGACAGTCAAATTATATGTCTGTCTTCGTTTTTTCTCCTAATTGAACAAAGACTGACATATGATTTAACTGTTAGGTAGCTTATCAAGAGAAATAACTTAGGTAGCTTAGATGAGAATTTTTCAATCACGGTTATAGATATATAAATATCACATATATTATGATTTAATTGAAAAACTTGGGTTCAACTCGGAATAGAAATCTGAGTATCTCACCTGAAACAAGTTTCAGGTAACAACAATTAATACGACTCTTAGGGCCGATTATTCCAACTTTTTGATAAGCTACCTGACAGTTAAATCATATATCTGTCTTCGTTTTTTCTTCAAGAAAAAAAGGAAGGATAGAGACAGACACATGATTTACTTATAAGGTAACTTACCAAGAGGTTGGAACAATCGGCTCTTAAACCTGTATTAATAGTTGTCGCTTGAAACTGATCTTACGTAAAATATTTAGATTCTTGTTCAGAGTAAGATCGAAGTTTTCAGTTTTTTTTTTATGACTCATATGACGTTTATACTTCTAATCAAGATTCAACTGAAAAGCCTTCATGTAACTGAATTGAGATCTGAATATTTCACTTGAGGCGAGGTTCAAGTAATAGCTATTAATGCATACCTTAGTAAGACATCGCTCTCGTTAACCCTTTGCGTTATGACTGAGCAGTTTCGCCTCCTGAATGCGGTAGTCCTTATCAGATTAGGTATTGCAAATTGAGCATTGCGAGTTAGAGATTAAAATCCGACGAATCGTATAATTTCGTGATGAAACTTCAAAATTGCACAAAATTGGGAACATTCGTGACACTGCGCCTTTCGCTACGGCTGAATTGGACAGCAGCTGTGCCCTGAATCGCACAATGTGAGGTAACAGACGCCGATCACTGCTACTACCCATAACCTATATCAGACTAGGTGTCGAATATCGAAACTTGAGGAAAAAGAAAGAGAACCGATCGAAATTGGCCGAGTAATCTAATTCTAATCTCAAATTTGCAAACCTCAACTTACAGTACCTAGTCTGATAATGATTAGCGAATGAGAGATTAGAATTCGACGAGATTCAACCAATTTCGATGTTGATTCTTTTTTTTTCTCTTCAAGTTCCGATATCCAATACCTAGTCTGACATGGACTTGGTTAGGTGGATAAAGACAGCGCGATATGTTACTTCATATTGTACAATTCATTATGTCTTGTACGTTAACACAAAGAAATAACTAATAAATGGATAAAATTTGTCTTTGCGATATCAATGGCGAACTATTACTATTGACTAAGATGATTTATCTACCGGTTTTTCATGTCAGTTGTTGCGTAAGAAAAGAGCCACTATAATAGCGTTTCGCCCTAAATGATTACTTAACAACTGTAGTATTTCTTTAATTTCTTGGTGGGAAGCCGTTAGAACGGCGTGTAATAGTGAAAAAAAGATTAATCACAGCTGAGATTCGCACGGAACACTTGTCTTCTGCGAGCTTTTCCGATCGACGAGTTCCGCGCGCACGATATGAAACAACAATTAGTATCGTATACGGGAGCAGCTCGGGAGAGAAAGAGCGCAGCCCCGCTCCGTCCGCCCATCGAAACTTCTCTCCGCCGTCGCGGATCGCCGTGCACGGTAATTTGCGTCTAATTTAACGTACGGCGTCCCGGGGCGATGCTGATGATCGCACCTTAACGAGCCTCTCCCACGCGCTACGCCTGCCTTCCAGACATTGTCTCAATTCCGCGCGGAGAAAATCGCCGATTTTCTCCTCACATACGTACGTACAAACGCGCGATTAGCCGGGATTTCACCTTAACGATCCGTCGATAACCTCGATATCTATGCCGGTAATAACTGGCACCGGTCTCTCGGAAATGGTACGCGATCGTCCGTAATATTCGAGTCGCAGTCTCGTGTGAGGCGGGGCGAGGTGAGGCGAAGCGAGGCGAGGCAAGGCGAAGTGTACATCCCTCACGTTTCTAATCGAATCGGGCGCACCTCCACCGAGTATCATCGTTCAACAGTGCACAAAAAGGCGAATCGTTTCGATGGAAAGAGAACGGCGCGCTTTCCGCTTCATCTGTCACGGCTGAGAGTCACGACGTTACCGTCGACCTCTGCTTGTAAACTGAGAAAGCACCATGACGACCGGAGCAACCGGAGAGGATGACCGAAACTCGCGGGGTAGTTGTTAGGTCGTCGTCGTCATCTTAATCCTCTCTCTTTCTCTCTCTCTCTCTCTCTCTCTCTCTCTCTCTCTCTCTTTCTCTCGTGTATCTGTCCCTCTCGTCGTCGTCCAATTACGTCTTTTCCTGCGCAGCTCGGCAATTGACATGATTCGCCCATCTCGAAGGCAGCTCGAGACCGAAGGTATATCGAAGGAGCTTGTCGCAGAGAGGCCAAGTATGCGCGGCCTTCTAAATCTACGTTAATGGCGACACGAAGCTGTGCCTCCTTTGCCCTGTCCGTGGGAATTTGCATGTGAATTCCCACGAACATCGGCGAGATATTTTTTGCCGCGCAAGAGGGGGAAGATCGAGCCCTCGGAAGGAAACAGGGGCGAAAAGGAGGAAGGAAACGCGGGGTCGCTCGCTGCGCAAGGGGAAGAGCCGATGGTGCAACCGGTGGCTTCCCTTCAGGATGCTAAGGGCAGATGGACCGTGAAACTTATCGACGTAAAAGCATTACGACGATTAAGGCCCGCTGCGCCTCCCTCGTCCTCCTTCTCGTCGTCGTCGTTGTCTTTACGAACGCAACCTGCGTAACGCGATATTCAACGCACCTCCTTCCTTTCGTCATCCCCTTCGCTCGCGTTTCGACATGTAAATTCGCAAGATCTGCGCGTAAGACCATTACATAAAGACTAAACGTATAACGATGGTTCCTGACGAGAGTCAAAGCACCGAGAACAAAGTATTTGATACTTACAGTGTGTGATCGCGTAGAGAAACGATCAATACAAGTCATGGTTAAGCGAACTATTTTCTTATTAAATTCTACTATAGTGTTAGTGATAGCATAACTTTATGTACATGTTGCTTCTACCATGGTCGGATCCAACTATAATTTTAATTGGATCGACCATTTTCCCTCTCAGTGAGAAAGAAAGAAAGAGATCCTGTCTCGCTCTCAGAGCTTCCGCAGCCAGGCGCGTGTGTAGTGCGAGCGTAAGAGCTCGCGTATCGCTATCAACCCCCTGACAACAGCCGGTTCGCTGTGTCGGGGTGCGGGATCGATAGAGCTTCTATTGCGATATCAACGCGCAAACCCCATGGGCGTATATGGTGGCAACGGCCGCGATGGTGGGGGGGTCCTGCGCTGCAGGACCACCCCCGCTCTTGAGAGAATCCTGTATAAAAAATAAAACGAGGGTAGGACGAGAGGAGAGGGACGAGTGAGAGAGGGAGAGAGACGCGGCGCGACGCGACATAGCAACCGTTTAACCCGCCGACTCGCCGTGTCGCGTCGCGTCGCGATTTTAACTCTCGCGAATTTTGTTCACTCTCCGCGCGATCGATGACCGTCTCCCCATCACGTATCGATAATACCTTTCCTTCCTTTTTTATATTCTCTGTGCATTGATCGCGCTTATTCTTACGACGAGGAGGAAGGGTGATTATGGCGTTACCGCGAGAGTGATTACAGCCGCCGCGGATCCGTCACGGCGCTCGAGCCACCCTTAATCGAGCGGCAACTCGCTCGGCGCATGCGAGCGAGCGAACGAGAGCGATCGAGTATGCTAATGTCCCGTGAAAATCGCCGAGCCATGAATCGCGCGATGCGCGATTACGCCAAGCTTTCCCCGCCGATCATCCGTCTCCCGGACGCCGAGAGAGCTCGCTCTTTCCCGAAAAATATAGGTCGTCGCGGTTCCTTCTTCCGCCATTAGCGAATTTATGCATGAGTTCGCACGCATGCACAGGAGGGTAGCGCGGATACGGCTTCTCAGGATTATCGATCGGTCCTGCGGATAAATAGGGAGGGTGGCGGAATTCCAAAAGCCCGGGTCCTTTTGTGCGCCCCTTCTTGCCCTTTTTTCAGGCTCGTTCTTTGGCTGACGAGAGGAGGGCCTACGCCAATGCCGTGGCTCGACGCTGGCTTCGTCGTCGGGCCAGGTGGTGCGCAACCGTTGCTACGGCATGCATCCCCAAAAGCCGTGTGTTCCGCTCCCGCGAGCAGCTGCAGCTGCGAACGTACGCAGCACGCTTACGTGTGCGTGCGTGCGAGCGTGTGTGTTTGTGTACGCGCGCGCACGTGTGCATGCTTCTTGCGTAGCCACCGTGTGCGCGCGTAAGGGTCGCACACTCGCGTTTTTAGCGCCTGAGAAATGTGTATTCGTTAATTTTACTGTCGCAGACGGCGCAATCGACGACGACATAATTCGCGCTTGACGCTTCACAAGGTCTCTCGATGCCTCGAGGGGTAAATTTTTAATTGGCCCCGATGAAATGATGGCGCCCATCGCGTTGTTTACATGTGTGTGTGTGTGCAACAGAGCATTCTTAATCGTAAGAATTATTCAATTATTCTCTCTCTCTTTTTCACCTCGTGTTCCTTGAAATTATCTTCAATTGAGAATAATTAATTCTAATTCCGACTTCTCTCTCTCTCTCTCTCTCTCTCATAAGGAATATCATTTCCGCGATAACTTCAAACGGTCGTCGCGACAACGACGTCCTCCAACCGATTGCCGAGCGTGCGCTCGCTTCGCCATTAACTCAGCTGCTGTGTAATTATCGATTTCCCGTTATCCCTATTAATTCCCAAGCGCTGATTCACAACTTCGCTTGGGGTAAGCGTTCCGCTTACGAGCCGGACGATCACGCTCACGCGCGACCCGTGCCACGCGCTTCCTCTTATCATCGCTTCAGCTTTCTTCGCGTAATACCGAGAGATAAGGCGTGCCGCGCCTTATCGTGGAATTCGCAAGGTGAGATCCCCGGCAGATATATACCGACCGGCCTTTCCGTTCGAGTACTGCCTGTCTGCCGCCACGCCACGCACAGCTTGCCGAAGTGCACGCGCGGCTGTGTGCGTGTACCAGCAGGCCACACCGTCGGCCGGCACACAGACAGACACACGTAATGACAGCAGGGAGTTGGTTGGGGCAGCAACCAACACAGCAGATGGGGAGTTTGCTTCTGCAAGCCAGTCGTCGCAGCGGCGTGGTACAAGCTGCCCGCCTTTTCCCGACTACTCCCGTTCCGTAGATTCGCTACTCGTTTTTCTTTTTCTTCCGTCTCTCTGTTTCGCTCCTTCCTCCTTTGTTTCTGTTTTTCTCTCTCTCTTTTCCTCTACGTCTCCGCGCTTTTCTTCCGATCCGGGAAAAATCGGAAGGGTGAGAGATCCGTGAAAGACAATGTGAGACCGTGCGCGTGCCGTTGTCCTTCCACCCCTCGCCATCTTCCTTCACCCTCCTCTCCCTTCTCGTTCCCTGGATCTGAAATGGCGGCGAAGATCCCGCGGTGAGGATCGATCAATCGTGCCTTGGATGTTTTCCATCTGTAGTGAGTACACTTGTCCAACGATTTATCTCGAGCTTGCGATCCATTGTAACTGATGTACCTGCATCTTGCACTTTCACGGTCAATAAACGACGCGTACTCGCGATGAACGTTCATATTCCTCTGTGCGTGATTCTCCTCTTTTTAATTACGAAAATGTTCGTCGCATCTCACGTCATCTGTTTGATGTAATTCAATTTTTATCGCGCGATTCCTCGCGGTAAACGAGCTCCAAGTGATTATACAATAATTACTTCGTTCATATCAGATCCTTGCTTGATTCCAACTCTGATCCCGACTTGAAATATCCTCTGCACAGTTTGTTAACAAGGCTAACAAGGTTAACAATAACAAAGCACCCCTGACCGAAGTTTCCGCATTTTTTCACGTAATACTTTTAACGTGAAAATACGACATCGTAACGTGGTCTTTCACGGATTCCACGTTTTAAAGACTAGAGGCTCGATGTCTTTGTCCTGTCAACGACCAAGGCGACCGTTGACAGTCAATAGGGCAACCAGAGTGGTACGGTTGCGACTGTCGGAGAATGTTTTCGGTGAGTACAAAAACGCAATTGTTCTTCTGTCCCCGTTGTGTGCGAGTCGTGATTTCCCCTCTAAATTTTCCCCACTAAAAACGTTTTCACGCCACTGAAATGTTCCCCAAATCTCAAGAAACGTACAATGATTAACAGATATTTATGTTAACCAAAATTGAACTTCGTTTCATCATTTCGTAGACGCGATTGAAAATTAATTAGCATGATATTAGCGTATCTTTGTGGAGACCCCGATTATATCTCATTTTAAAAACATTAATTAATCTACACGGAAAAAAAGTTTTGTTGAATTAACCAAATATTTGGTCGAATATGAACGATCCAGAAATGAAGTAATCCGAATTCTGTTTAAGTTAACAAGATTTTTGGTTGACTTAGATAGAATTCGGGTTACTTCAATCGGAATACCTGGATCGTTCATACTCGACCATATATTTGGTTAATTTAACCAAACTTTTTTCCGTGCACAATGAAAAAAATAAAGAAATTTTTTTTCTTTTCTAAGAAAAGTGTTTCACTTTCCTATCTTATGCCATCTTTAGTATCTTATCTTCAATTAAAAAGAATAGTAGTTGACGTCGTCGGTTCTTCGAAACTGTTAAAAGGATTACGTCAACGTCGATTCTATCTGGACGCCTTTCCAGTCTATTCAGTTATTTACGGGCGCCTCAATAGCAGGTTTCTTGTTCGAAATTAGCGATAGGGCACGACACCGCTTAACAACATGAGCATGAGAGGCACGCGTTTCTTTGTCGTACGCGAAGAAGCGGAATTTCATTAGCGCGCCCCGTGAGTCATCGTCCGCGACAGGCTGCGGACCGTTCACAAGACTCTTGCAATACACAACTCGGTGGTAACAGCCGGCGATCTGCTTTAACCCGTTTTCTGTCGCGCACTACCGCGCTAACATGCCGCAAGAAACTTCATTTCCAACTCGGTTGTCGGAGAATCGCGCGAGGGTCCGTGCAAACACGACCTCGGTCGTCTTCTTCTTCATCTTCGCCTTCGTCTTTGGCAACGCGTCGGTTTCCGCTCGCGTTTCCGCACGGTCGAGCGCGGCAACGACGCGCGACGTCCAAAACTAGAGTTTCTCAAGCCAAAGTTAGGACGTCCGCCATTTGTAGGGAAGAAATGAAGCGAAAGAGAAACCGCTTCGTTACTTCACAGTCTTAGAATTTCTCTTTCACTCTCATTCATATCATCTCTAAAAATGGCGGACAGGATGCAAATCAATCAGGAATCATGATACTTTGTCTTAACAAGAAGAACTTTACCCAAAACATAGTCCACCATTTGTAGGCAGGAAGTGAATGAAAGAGAGAGAGAGAGAGAGAGAGAGAGAGAGAGAGAGAGAGAGAAGCTGCAGCATGCTCCATTTCAGTCTTAGAGTTTCTTTCTCACTCCCACTCTCGTCGCACCTAAAAATGGCGGATACGACGCAGACCAATCGAGAATCGTCATGCTTTGTCCTAACTCTGACTAGAGGGACTCTATTTAAAGTTAAAGTTCTTCAAGTCAGAGTTAGAACACTGTTCGCCATTTATAGGGAGAAAGTGAATGAGAAGCTACAACGTGTTTCGTCATTTCAATTTTAAAGCTTTTCTTTTATTTCCATTCATGTCATCTCTGAAAATGGCGGACAGAATGCAGATCAACCGGGAATCCTCATGCTTGGTTGTAATTCCGAGTAGAGGAATTCTATCCAAAACCGTTAAGCACAATCGCGCGTTACCATTCCGCCCGGACTCTCTATCTAATTAAGAACGAGCACGCTACGAGCGAACGCAGCTCTCGACGCAACCGTGAATTACCTGGATACCCGTTTCTCCGCTTCTCGTTGCTCATCGCAGCGTTCTTCATTCGTGTACTCATGCACCACAACTTGATCGCAGTTCGGTCGCGGCTCGATCGGCTTCGCCGCGCCGCGGCGATGAAGAAGGGATTCATGTTGAATCGTCCAAATTGGATCTTACTAATTCCTACGAAGGGTCGACATTCTTTCACTCTTTCTCTTTCTTTTTGTCTCTCTGTCTCGAAAACATTATATGGAATGAGGACTCCAATCGATCGATCGACCGATTGGACGTTAACCTTTGTCCGTTCGGTTTAGAATTTTAAATCAGATTAGCGTCATCGAGGCCGACCTTTTTATCTTCCGCCCCGTTATTCGCGCGGATTACGTGCCATTAGTGGCAGCACCGAAATTTTCAGTCGCTTCGCCATGAACGCGTCATTGCTCGTTGGGTCTTTCGATCGAGGGATCAACGACGTCAACCCCCTCTGCGATTATTCCCCGTACGAAACAGCTCGGATATGACTGAGACCGTTAATCTCGCGTTCGCAGGGGGTACGATACACGAGGGAGAAAGCAGGTCTCTCTCCTTCTCGTTTGTTCCTTTCTTTACACCCCCGCGAAGTCGCGCTCGCGGCGATCCTGTACGTGCGAAACGCGACAGATGCGATCCTCGAATTTCGTGCCACGACAGAGGGTGTACGAAGGGAGCGAGTATCTTGTAGCCACCCTCTCGTTTAACTTCGTTAATCCGATTGTTTGCGGGCGGTCCGTGGTGGTTAAAAGCGCTGCGTTGGGAATATGCACTTGTCGTCCTGTGTGGAGGGTGCCGTGCACCCATCTATCCGCCCACCCAGCACCCCTGGCGAGCAGTGCGGCTCAAGGAGGCTTAAATATCCCGTAGCACGTTTGTTTTGCGTCCCAGTATGCAGTCTCGGTGCCGTCTCCCTCGCGAATTTCGCCTGGACACTCGATACCGGCGTTGAAAATAATGTCGCGACAAGCCCGAAAGCTCACGCAAATCGCTCTGCCGTGCCTACGTCGGCGACCTAAGTAGCCGGCGATTAATAGAACCGTGAACGAGATTCACGGTGTTCACGTGCAATCCTCGTGGGTCGTTGAAGACGTTACAAAGGCCGGAACGAGCACAGGCTCGGATGCTTCGAGCGGATAAAGATCTCCGCGGTGTCCTTCTTTCGTAAGCCGGCAATGCGTACCTGTGCGTTCCTTCCACGAAGACTGGACTCTTTATTCAGCGGCACAAGCCCAATTTCGGACGCTCGTTGGGGAATGAGATACGCGGTTCTCTGGTCGCTTCATTATGAAAAAAGCGAGAGAAACATCGACGAGGACAAGCGGTTTGCTCGTAATTAGTTGTTTCCTTCAGCCGAACTAGTGTCCCAGATAGACTTTTATGATCATCACAACGTGAGACTATCAATGATGAAAATTTTACATTTTATAATTTTATTTTCTTTTAATCACATTTATGAAGTAAGTTTACTGTATTGAATTAATAAGTTAAACTTACATCGTACAGTAATATCAATTTCTTGGTTGTATTGATGCAGCAACAAGTTAATATAAAAAGTCACGTTTTTCATATTATATTTAACGTTTTTTCATTACATTTAACGACAATTTTTTCGTATTTCTTTCTTATTTCTATTCATCATTCGATGTGATAAAAATATGAATGCGGTTTGATCAGTGTTATAAGACTCAACATTGCTGAATATCGTAATTTAATATACTTAAGGTTGCTATAAAGTGTATCTATAGTAGTCAATCGGGTTGTTGGAACTGTGTTTCTTTCTCTCCAACACTGGGTTTTCTATATTTGTTTTACTCCAAAGGCAAAAATTGTAATCTGATTCAGCTAAAAAGGGACAGACCTATTATGAGACGCCGCAGAATCGTTCAACATGAAGCCCAGCTACGATACGACGACACGAGGCGATTGTCCGCCGGTTAAACGTCGGCGGTAGAAAATTAATTGAGTCATGTACGATCCAACATCGTTGTGATAACATATCGCTATCTCTTATCGCGTTATCGTCTCTCAGTGCGAAACGTGAGCGCGCCTTGACGCTATTAAGAGGACTTTTTTTCTCTTGAGTGTGGGGTTCGACGACCCTTATCGCTCCGTTACTCATCCGCTCCTAATCGCTATTCCGAATCGCGTGTGGATAGTAGTAGCTTAATATACCGATTGTTTACCGCGGCTGCATCACGCGAACTTCTCTCCATAATTATGTTAACCGTGCGCGCACCTCGCACAGCTACCTTCCGCGGACGTCTTCTTGGCGCACACACTCACTCTCTTTCTCTTTTCCTTCGTTCCCCACCCCCTCCTCCCCCTTCTCCTTCGTCGGCCTCTTTCTCCTCGCTTTCTTTCCTTCATCCTTCCTCTCGTCCTCTCGTGTCTCTTTCTTCCTCTCTTTCTCTCTCTTGGCCGTTTCCGCCTCGGGCTGTGTGTGCACGCGTTATTATTATTTCAGTATGACGAGCGGCTCGCACATTGCCACCTTACGTAATACGCATAATGGTGGAGGGCAAAACAGAAGGACAAGGAGAAAGGGAGTAAGAAAGAGAGACAGAAGAGCTAGGTGGCGGGGAGGGGGGCAGTGAGAGGGAAAGAGGGGGCAATTGAGCGGGTAGGAGAAAGGGCGAGGAGCACAGCCGCGCGTCCGCGGAGGAAAAGAGAGAGGGAGATCAACTCCTAGGACTAGGTAGCACGGCAAAGATCACGGTACCGGGCGTGGGAACAAGGCCCCTCCTGCTGCCTAGCCTGTGTGTTGTACGGACGTGCGAGCGAGCGAGCGAGCGAGCGAGCGAACGCGCCGCTACTCCGCGAAGAAAATTACAGCGACTTCCTCGGCGCGCTGCTTAACAGTACCTAGAGTGTGCCTTACCCGAGCAGCCCGTAACCCCTCGTTCGAAGTCGCGTCCTTAGGCGGCGGCGCACGCGACTCCGCCGTCGCAGCCTGTTGCGTCTTTCTCCATCTCTCTTTCTCCCTCCCTCCCTCTCTCTCTCTCTCTCTCTCTCTCTTTCTTTCTCTTCCGCCTTCCTTTTTTTTCCGCGCCGATTCGCCCGAGGTCGCGTTGTGCGGAGGTCGCGAAGAGATCCCGATATCTCCTCACGACAAGCCACACAGTGGACGAAGAAGAAAGATTATTATCGTGAGATCTCGTTATCAAGTAATGTAGGAATACCAGTCGATCGTACCGGTTCGATTCATGAGTATTCTGATGCAAATTAAAGAGTAAAGCAAAGTGGGTTGGGACAGATAGGAGGTTATTATTACCGGTTGGACTTGCGAATACCTTGATGGAAATTGAAAGACATGCGGAAGAAAGGATTTCATTCGTGCTGAATGGGGACCAGACAGAAGACTCGCTGACGAGAAATAATATCTCTGTTACCGCGACCGAAAGCACTCGTCTGAACATTATAGCTGCGTTGAAGCTCGGTTGCGCTAACTGGGAGCAATTGGCTGAGTAGGAACCTCTCTTACGGTAATCTTCCTGCTTCTACAGCCGAATTTTAATATTGGTACCCAGGTAACAGAAAATTCAATCGCACTAACGGTGTTGTTTTTTCCGTGACAAAGGTATACAAAACATTTCAGTTCGTGCAACCAAATGGGAACCAGACAGAAGACTCGCTGAAGAGAAATAATGTCTCAGTTACTGCGACCGAAAACATTCGTCTGAACAGTCAGCTGTCTCAAAACTCGGCCGAGGTAACTGAGAGCGATTGGCTAAGTAGGGACCTGCGGGAATATTTGTCTGTTCCTTCAACCGAGTTTTATTCTCATATAACAGGAAATTCAGTTACATTAACGGAGTGGTTTTTTCCATGTGGGAAAGAGCGGACTCACGGGTTGCTGGTTGCGTTAATTAGAAATCCGACGAATCGTCATTTTGCGTCACGGTTCATCGAACCCGCGGGTTACACACGCCAGGATGTGTCGATTATGGCTTATCGCGGCACGACGGCGCTCTGTTCTTCTTCTATGCGACTGATAGCGCGGTCGTTGCAGAAATAGATCCGATTGTAGTCAATGAGCCGAGGGGCGATGAGACTCCTCGGTCAAGGCTCCGTTTATTTACATCATGCAAAGTGCATCGCGTTCACATCGCGCTCCCAGTGCATTCGCGCGTGTTCGCGGAGGCGAACCTGTGTCCCGCACCGATTACTTTCACTCCGCGGCGCGATACAGTCGCGGATCAATTAGAATCATTTCGATGAAGCGGCGGCGGTGACACACTTCTCGCGCCATGACACAT
The DNA here is from genome assembly GCF_010583005.1 of Odontomachus brunneus. Taxonomy (NCBI): domain Eukaryota; kingdom Metazoa; phylum Arthropoda; class Insecta; order Hymenoptera; family Formicidae; genus Odontomachus; species Odontomachus brunneus. The sequence goes on from NW_022639497.1 coordinate 1,813,964, forward strand.
TACCGTAAATGTCACCAGACTCCGCGGCGCGCAGTCAAAGAAAACGCTGCTGCTCCGATGTGTCAAAGAAGATTTCCAAACGAAGAGATGCGCGAGAGATAGAGAAAGAGGAGGGAGGGGAGAAGAGAGAGAGAGAGAGAGAGAGAGAGAGAGAGAGAGAGAGAGAGAGAGAGAGAGAGAGAGAG
>NW_022639497.1:1815527-1836466 GCF_010583005.1 Odontomachus brunneus
AAAGAGAGAGAGAGAGAGAGAGAGAGAGAGAGAGAGAGAGAGAGAGAGAGAGGTACGCGGATAAAAATAAGAATGACGCACATAGTCGCTGGTCGCGTGCGGCGACAGGAACAAAGTAAAGGGAGCCGGTCAAGTGGAAATAATCAAGTCGAACTAATTCGATTTTAATTTCCAATTCAACAAACCCCGACCGACCGACCGTTCGTCCGTCCGCCTCGTGCGCGGCGAAAGGCTCGCGGAATTCTCGGTCCGCAAGACCAAAAGAGACCAAAGTGTCGTCGACTAGTCGCGAGATTCCTCGCCAAAATTCGTCCAAATATCGCTCGCGCGATATCTGTCTTCGCCGCGCTACCTATCTACACTTATCCTCCCTCGCTGCACTCGCTGCTGCTGCATCTGTCACTTCGCCAGGAGCAAGGCAGCAGACATCGACTCGAAAACGAGATTTTAATTGAACTTCGCGGCATCGCGAGCGAGTGAGTGCGCGGCACATCAGACGCTGGCGACGAGATGCACCGTGCTGCAGTCTACGAGTTGCACTTCCGCGCGCGCGCGAGCGTTCACGCGAATGTGTGTCACGGGTTTCCCACGAGATGCACTGGCGAACGCGGCGGCATAGGCGCGGGGGTTTATACACCAATTACTATCGGGATTCCGATTGACTCGCGATTTAGCCGCGTGTGGCCGACCGACGCGTGTTACTCGCGCACGCGGAGGAAGGGGAGGAAGAAATGATGAAAAGCCGTCGATTTTGCACGTCAGCGATGAGGACGCATCGAGCCGCTGTCAGACTCGCCGCGTTATTATTCAGCGAATCCGCGTATTTCGCATAACTGTTCAGGCAGTACGTTATCTCGCACAGTCGCACGATTACAAATCCCGGCATCCTCTAAGTAGTCCACGTGGAGGAGAAACGGTCGTCGCGAGAGACGAATCACGTTGCCAACAGACACACTCATTCACTCACTCATACACGCACGCACACATACTTCACGCATGCAACGCATCGGCCAAGTCCCGCCGTCTCTTCGTGCTCGTCCTGGAGCCGAAGCGTCTCGCGCCGCGCGGGACGACCGCGAGGGGTAAATGGAGTCATGGTTTGTTCGTCGAGGCCAACGAGAACGCCTCGGATGCAACGGTATACGTCATAACATTCCCACGGTGGATCGGCCGGGCGTTTCTATCCGCGGAGGTGCGTTGGGGAATCACGTCTTGCCGTGACTAATCGCGACTAAACAACGCTTCCAATTCGCGGGACATTCGGCTTCGGGGGAGGACGCGCCTCGTCTGCGCGTTATCCCTCTCCCAGTTCCCGGAGTGTGGCGTAGCGCACAGTTGGATGCAGCCGCGAGCGTGCTTTGTCCCGCCGTCAATTTAAACCAGTTACTCGTTGTGCAATCTCCTTCCCCCGATCAGCAACCTCGCTCGCAACCTTGCGAATATAGTAATCGCGAATATCCCGATATGCAAATCGAGACTGACACTTGATCCGCGCGGATATACCGTCGTATCTCTGAATCATTTTTCACGCGGAATATAGTGAAAAAGATGTTGACATACTCGGACATAGCAGCAACTTTACTAGTCGGCTTGTAAAGGCTTGCGTCCACTCATGAGTGACTCACGTGATATTTATCACAGAATGACGACACAGACACACGGAAAAATTATCAAAATTTATTCAAACCAATATATATCATCTATATGGTCAGAATTTCATAGCAAAAGTTACTATGGAATTTTGTAAACGCAGAATGAAGCGACATTCTGCAATAGTTTATTATCTTCACGTGTGCTACGTTTATTTTGGGAACTGAAGTGTGCTGTGTGCTAAAATTTGCCCATGTTTCCAGCGAAATTTATTATGTTTCTTAGACAGACCGTACTGACACTATATTCCTGCACTACCAGAGACATGGTAAAAAGAATTTATGTATCAAGAGTGGCTGTAATATATATTCTCTCCGTGTAAAATGTGACACGAAAGTCTGAGTGTAACTTTTGGAAAATTATGATTGTGTTGCATCAAAGTAACAAAAAATGTACATTACATATAATATAAATCTAATAATGATTAATTCAATTATCACTAATAGAGAAGTAAAAAGATTGTAGCCTCACTCACGTCATAAGAATTATGAAGGTCTGTCTGCGTGCTCACGCGCTCGGCTTTCTTAATTAACATGAACGATCTACGCGTTGTGTGACGTACGAGCTACGGGCCGCTGCCGGTGGACAACACGTTGTGTCCAGATACGCTCCAACGACCCGGGTTTCGGATTTCGCAACAATGCTCCGCAGCGGGCGATCCTCTCGGCCGACTGGTCGAAAAACTACGCAAGAACGGAGCTGAAGAAATAACGCTGAGAGCGGGCGACATGGCACGCAATCGGTCCGTTCATTATGACCTCTCCATCGGATAGTTCCCGCGAAATCTTGGAAAGCGCGCATTACTTTTTACCATTGCGCCGCACACGGCGCAGCTAACGGTGTCCGCGACGGGGAGAAAAGAAGCGGCGGGGTTTCTCTCTCTCTCTCTCTCTCTCTCTCTCTCTCTCTCTCTCTCTCTCTCCCTCCCTCTCTCTTCTCCCCCCTTTCTTTCCCCCAGACAGCGAATTAGAAATTACAATTAGCGTAAACCCGTTGCCTAATGCGCGCCTTACCGGGGAGCGTGAGAAAAGCGAACGGTCCGCGATTTTTGCCGGACGCTAATACGCGCCGATAGATTACGGCCGCGCGCGGATTATTCAGCCGCGCGATCGGCGGTACGGTTTCGGTTCGTTAGCGATTTAATCGCGCTTGGAATTGGTATCCCCGACCGCGGCGGCCGTGCTAAGCAACTTCTTATCACGCACCTACCGCGTCCTCGGTTCGAGACACGGGCTGGAAACGCTGTCCGTGGGAGAATTTTATTATACGGGCGCGCGGCGCACAGGAATCTCGTGGAGCAAAGCCCGCGGAGCGAACGATAAGTGGGCCAAGCGACGTCGATGCGACGGGACGATCTCCCGTAATAGTGGTGGTAGTAGACCGACGGACCACGGTCGTCGGACCACCGTCCTTTGTATACACGTTGTTCTATTCTTACTTCCGCTATTCCAGTTTTCTATTTCTAATAATCTATTCGCGTGCGCGCGTGCACTTGCCGTGATCCAATTATAGTCCTTTCCACGATATAATTGGAGTTTTTCTCATTCTAAATGAAGGCCCGAGTCGCGACTAAATTCAATCTTCCGCTTTTGAGAGGAACGCTCGAGCCGAGGCTGAGCCTTCCATTTTTTTTAAATTAATGAACGATACTTGACCGTACAGCACTGCTGTAACTCGTACTTGAACTCGTAATGAATTAAAATGGAAAACATGATGAAAGAAACGTAGAGGGAGAGGTCGGAAATAAATTGGAATTAAGATTATAATATTTGCATATTTTTGCATCGATGTTGAAGTTTCCTGAGATAAATAACGCTACGAATAGTTAATTTCTATTGGTCTCATTTTTAATCGGTCTGATTGCAATTGAATCGGGTTAACAGGCTCACCATTTGTTAGAGCTCATTGCTCGAAATTGATTGCTCGAGTCAAGGTTAACTTTCGTCTGAAATTAAGGCTCAACTTGTGGCTGAATTGAATTTTCCATCGGAGCTGAAGGCGCGGCAACGTGCGTGTTTTCTCAGCGCCGATTTCCGGCATCCCCGGCGAGTGGAGAGGGGGACGAAAATTTCTCTCCTCCTTTATATTTACCTCTGTGCGCGGCATACTCGCGATAAAGTCGCCGAGGTGTGAACCGACTTCCTTCCTTGTGCGCATTGTTAACGGCGGTTTCGGTCGCATCCGTTTTGCGGAGAAAGCGGATCCTTTCGGCAGTGTACTTTAATACGAGCGCTCGCGCGGGGCGCTTCCGGTGCGAAACGTGCGGTTTCCGGCGCACGTACAATATCGGCTACGCGCCACGGCATATCGATAGTCAGTAAGAACGAGGCTCCCGCGAGCGCCGGTCGGATCAACGCGCGGCACACTCCCGGTTCACTCTCAAGACTCGCGTCCTCCAGAACAAAGACCCTCGCGGAGCATCTCGGTTCCTCACGGGGATTCACACGCGATTCGCGTGCTTGTCGCGAATATCGTCGCGCTTCATCGACCAACGAGTGAATTAAACAAAAAAACAAGAAAACATCGTTAATAGTGACGAATAAAAATAAAATTGTGACGAGAAGAAGGCGATGTCCGATGTAGAGGAACAGTGTGCACGAGTACGAAATAATTAGCGTGATTAACAGCCGGCCGATTCGAGTCGAGAGCGCGAGGTCGCGCAGGATCCCGGCAGGATCTGTGGTGGTACCAGCCGACGGGCTCGTCATCCTGGCCGATCGTCTGGAAATATCCCGGGAGTACTCGCGCATACCGGATCGGCGTGCCAGCGTTATGAAATACCAGAGTGGAAACGCTCGACGAGTTCCGAGAGGTGCTTTCGCATTCGAGCTCTTGCATCCGATCGAATTTCTCTCCCTCTTTTTCCTACGCTCTGGAGAACCGCTTTGTTCCCCACACATCTTCTCGCCCTGCCCCGGCCCTGCTCCGGCATGTCTACCTGTTTCCCCGGCAGCTCGTCGCGGTCTACTACCCGCGGAGTGAATTTCCCGCGGCCGAAAACGTCGATGGCCTATTTCTTCCGGCGGCGACGCCGCCGCCGCTGCTTTGATTCCCCCTTGATCGTGCCTCGAAAAAGAGAAATCTAACGGCTTTGCGGTTAACACCTACGCGCGCAACGATCGGTCGAAAGGTCGAAACAACTTTTCAGCGACAGCAACGAGACGTTCGTAAATTAACGTTCGTGTCGAGCGAGCCCCGACGAAAATGAAAGATTTCCTGGCGGAAAAGGCACTCTCCGTACGCCTAATAACACTCTACGTTCTTCTCTACGCGTGTGACTCCGGAAGAGTGTAAAAACAGTGTTATTAAACGTACTAAGAGTACTTTTTTCTCTATAAAAAAGAAAGAGAGAGAGAGAGAGAGCAGAGGAAAAGATAAACATCTTGATGAATTCGCCATTTTGCGCAAAAGTAAAAGCTTAGTTAGATGAATCAATTTCTGGTGAAGTACCAAAGATTCAGAAATTCCCACTAAAATTATTAGAATTCTGTTTAAAGCCTATATTAATGGCTGTCACTTGTCAACTTGTCTCAAGTGAGATACTCGGATTCCTATTCAGAATCAGATTCAAGATTTTTTGTTGAATTCTGATAAATGTGACTTTCATATCTGTAGCCGTACGGGTCGATCGAGAAAGTTTTACATCTTAACTTTGAATTTAAATCTAAATATTTCACTTTAGAAGAATTTCAAGTGACAACTATTAATGTACGGGCTTGAACAGGATTTTAGTCATTTGAAATCTCTGAGTTATTCGTATTTCATCAGAAATTGGCTCGTTCAACCAAGTTTTTGTTTTGTACGCAAAATACGAATGATGTCAATCTTAATTTACTATTAACATTCATTTATTGATTTAATACTATTAAAGTCAATGCTTAATGACTATTAATACAGGTCTGAGTCTTCTGCAGGCGAAATTTCTGAATGGTTTGTATTTCATCAGAAATCAATTCATCCGATCAAATTCTTTTTCCGTACGTCAACGCGATTTAAGCGGAACTTACGAAACAATCTCACGTCGGACTTGCCGACGTGCGATCAATTTTCTTCTTGAACTTTTTCGCAATTTTTTATATCGCGGCCTTAAGAGAGGAGAATATTTAAAGTTATGCGTGTGCGCGCATTATGTAGCTGTCAGCAGTGCAATGCCGGCGTTATGTGAGCTGGCGTTCTCAGCGACTAAATAAAAACAGAGATGGAGAGTTAGTCCGCGCGAGAAATAGTCGCGATACTTATCGTGGCAATTATTAACCAACTGATCGATCGTTCTCTTTTGTTGCAGCGCCGAGATCGTCGAGCGCGGGCACCAACAACCTGCCGCCGTTGACGTTCCACCACGTGCACGGCGACAACATCCGGCTGTGCAATGGCGGCACGATCGCCAGGAGGCACGAGAGCTTTTGCAAGGGTGTCACCTTTAGCGCCAGGCCCGTGCGAGTGGGCGAGAAGGTAAGCGATCGCGCGCGATCTAATCGCGACATTTCTAAGTCGCATTCAACACGCGGCGCATATTAAAATGTGGGAAAACGGCGACTCGCGTTCCACTCGAGAAACCGCCGTTTGCATTCCTTGGATATTAAAACAGACCGCCACGACCATGAGCGCTCTTTTTACGCGGCACGTTGTTTTGCATGTCGCCCGCGTTAGAATTACGAGCCGCCATCTGCGAGACAACGACGACGGCGTATACCGCTTGTAGTTAGGTAACACGAGTAAGTCGCGTGTAACCGCGCGTTAAACGGCGCTCCAAACGACGGACGAGCGCGGACGTCTTCCGTAAATACGCGGAGGCCGGGCGCCGCTAATGAGGCGTGGGTGGGAGCTGCGATTGATCGGAGGCGAGGCGGTGTTCGGCCCAAACACGGCGAATTTCAGCTAATCACACGGGGGACCGGCTCGAGGTCTCAGTGTGTACTCGTGAAATTATGATGACGCGCGCTCCGTGGGAGGCGTTCCTAATTAATTCGCGAGGATGTGTGCCGGCTAATTCCGTTTTAGGATCGCTCGACTCCGTCGCGATTTCATAAGGTGATTTCCGAGTCTCGGCTCTCCACATTAGTCCTGCAAATTGCGCTCAACTTGAAAGACCAACGGAGAATCTCAACGTGTAACACTGTACAAGCCATTGTCCTGCCTTGATGTTGCGAGTGGTCACTTATCGTCGTTCTTCTACGTGCTGAGGCTTCGAGAGGCTTCGAGAAAATTATATAATATTCTCGATATTCTACCCGCATTGAATCTTTTCTTAATTTCAACGAGCAACTGGTTACATAAGTCAGCAATCTTAATTGCTTGTAATTAATGAGCAATGTTTGTTGCGAATGCTAATTATATAAAACTGACTCGACTGCAGATAGAATATGTAAAATAAAGGAATATTAAATAATCTCGCAAAGGTCATCAAGTAATGGTTTAATAAATCAATACATTTTTTTATTTATAATATTTTTGTTTCTTCATGGCCGTTGGAAATTTCGATAGGATTTGGAAATATAAAAGAGGTGAGGAGGGAGCAGTTACAGAAGCAAAGACAGCAGTTGTGTCTTGAATAACGTTGTATATTAAATAGATACTTAAATTTTGCTCGATATTATATCAAGGAAGAAGGATATTAGTGAATGTGTGGACAAGACAGGATTCACGGCCCAAGGAGCATTATTAACATTATCAGAAGTCAACAATCATGATCTTACACTAAATTCGGAGGCCAAAATTCATAGTGTTAATTGATAAATAATTTTAGCTTTATGAATATTTCTGATTATCAGTCAATCTGTGTATATTTCACGAGCAAAAAGTATTGGTCGAAATACTTGAATAATAGTATGAATCTCTAATTAATTATTCTCGCGATCAAAGACTGTCAATAATTCATTACAACTATGAGTAATGGCCCAAGTTTCGACTCGGGTATCCCCTTGTTGTTTTCGATAAATTCGTCCGTCAAAATCTAGAACATTTCGTACAACAAATGATTTGACATACCTGGAAAATATGTATCGCCGTTCACGTCTGGTCATCCTGCGTTCTGTGATCCTTCCCGGTCCATCCTGCTCTCGGCTGCTCCGGATATTCCATTGTTGCACTCACACTGACACTCGCATAGACACGATTCAATCGGAGAAATGTATTAATTAACGCGATGCCGGCGAGAGTCCGATTAAATATCTCAAGAGACCACAAGAACAACTGACGACTGACGTACACGTGCTTCGCGTCGCGGTGTGTGCGTCGGCTCGAGACGTAATGACTCGGAGAAGTACGAGACGTACGACAGATACCAAAACAATCGGCAAGAGGGACAAAAACTATCGCCGTTGCCCACGAAAACAATGACGCGCTGATCATAGTCCCGGTGATGGAGGAGTCATAACAATGAATGTTTTCAAAACACTTCACGAGTGCCGCGCGATGTCTCTTTTCACTTTACCGTTTCAAGAATTATCGTACCGAATCTATGTTTAAGTCTCTATCGGTGCTCACCGTTATTTTACACACAATCGCAGTTTCTCATTATTTCTCAACTATTATATATTTCTCACTTCTCATTGTCTTTAAACTTCCGAATCGAGATTTCCAACAATATAAGAACTTTTAAGGAGATCGTAAAGAGGATTTATTGCTTCGTTTTATCCATTTGCTCGTTACTTCTTATTCGGTTATTTAATATTTGCTTATCAAATATAATCTATCTGCAATCGAGTAAGTTACGTAAATCATAAATTATTTATTAAAATAAGCAATAACGATAAAATGCAGGTAGAATATTGATGTAATCAAATATTAAATAAAAATCTTGAAGTAAGCCCCCTTCTTTAAGGCTCAATATGGAGAAAACGATGATATATTTGTTGCAATATTCCGTGTTGGTTCTTTAAGTTGGATGAAATTTGCAGAGTTTACGCAACTAAAATTGTGTGAACTAAAATTGTGACTCGGAAAAGACGGGAATCCCCACCGGGAGTCTCTCCCGCTCGTGTGTATGTATTTACACATACACACACGCACGAACACACGAATGCACACATACATACACACATATACTCACTAGAGACTAAATTATAAGCTGGAATTTTCTCTGCAATCACGCAGGTTTGCGTGAAGTTCCTGGAGATATCCGATAATTGGAGCGGCGTGATCCGCTTCGGCTTCACCAGCAACGACCCGATCAACCTCAGGAGCGGTCTGCCGAGGTACGCGTGTCCGGATCTGACGAACAAGCCGGGCTATTGGGCCAAAGCTTTGGCCGAGAGATTCGCCGAGCGAGACACGGTGCTCTTCTACTACGTAACTTCGGCTGGCGATGTTCACTTCGGCGTCAACGGCGAGGAGAAGGGCCTCTTCTTCAGCGGCGTGGAGACGCGGGGTCCGCTCTGGGCGATCATCGACGTCTACGGCAACAGCACGGCGATCGAGTTCGTCGATCCGAACCGACAACACTTCAACAACATCAGGCGGGGCGCCGAGCACAGCAACGAGGACAACGCGCAGCACAGCAGGCACTCGGCGATGGACGACGCCAGCAACGCCGGCAGGGATGTCGAAAGAATCATCGTGCCGTCCATGCAGAACTTGTCGATGCATCACGAGCCCGACGTCGAGCTGCCCGGGCTCAGGTTTCAACCTGCCGGCGTCATCTTCACCCCGCTGCCCTTCCACTCGTAAGTATCGAGCGCTTGATACTCGCGGTCTCTACTCGCGTTTCATCCGCGTTACTACTTTGGCCCGAGCGAGTGCGTGAAGCTCTTATCAGACTAGGGACCGATTGTTCAAACCTCTTGGTAAGCTACCTAACAAACTTATATGTCTGTCTCTGTCTAATTTAAAGAAAAACCAAAGATAGGCATATGTGATTTAACTGTCAGGTAGCTTACCAAGAGATTGGAACAATCGATCCTAGAGGTTGAAGATAACTGAGGTTGCAGATTAAAGACTGAAACTCGATTATCTCTAATCTGCAATATCTAATCTAATGTGGATCTGACGTAAGTCTAGTTGAAGATCGAAACTCTACCAATCGATCAGAATTGAATAATCCGTCAAATTCCAATCTCTAATCTGCAATACTTCACCTGATATGAACTTGACGTGAGATTAGCTGAAGATTGAAACTTGACGAATCGAGTCAAGGTCGAAATTGATCTGTCCGTCAAAAACTCTAATCTCTATTCTGCAATACCTGTCTGACGTGACTTGAAGTACGTCTAGTGGAGGAGGTTGTCGCTAACGGTCGCTGATTTGCCCGTCGATTCGAGAGTCACGAAAATACGATTCGACATCAGTTCGATTTTTGTCCCTCTTGTAATGCGGCTCGCGCGATTATGTTTTCTAATAAAAATGCTGCGCTATGTCTAGTCTCCTTTTGGCCGCGAAGAACCAAGTCAATGATCATTTTGTCGCGATATATCGTTTCACCGGTGGAAATGTCGTGCGCCAAATGATATTATCCACGTAAAAGTCGAGAGTCATCGGTCTTTCCACCGTAAAGGCGTCTCACGCGCGACGCTCAACGATTCGCTGCACCGTTCAGCCGCACAGAACTAATTCGCCGTCCACTTTTCATGGTTTCCCAAGACGCCCGTCATTAGCGAGCGCCGCCCGGTAACCGCTTCCTGGTTTTCTTTTGCAGCACTCGGGGCAGGAACATCCGCTTCAGCAACCAGCAGTGCGTGGCGACGCGCACCGACACGGAATTCTGTCACGGCTACGCCTTCACGAGTCGACCGTTGCTACTGGGCGAACGGTTGGTCGTGCAGATCCTCTCCACCGAGCCCATGTACGTAGGCGCCCTCGCATTGGGTCTGACTTCGTGCGACCCCGCGCGGTTGTCTGCGGACGACCTGCCGGACGATAGCGATCTGCTTCTGGATCGTCCCGAGTACTGGGTAGTCTCCAAAGACGTCGCGTCTAGTCCGCAACCCGGTGATGAGATCGCTTTCACGGTAACACACTACGGCGAAGTGCAGATGAGCAAGAACGGCGGTCCGCCAAACGTCGTCATGCATGTCGACCAGAGCCTGCAGCTGTGGGCATTTGTGGACGCTTACGGTAGCACTCAGAGGGTCAGGATGTTGGCCAGTAGACCGACATCGCCACCACGGCAACGTCAGAGTAATCCTTCACCAGCTAATATTGTCCAACAGCAGCAGCAGCAACAGCAGCAGCAGCAACAACAACAACAACAACAACAACAACAACAACAACAACACTCAAATCACAGCAACGCCGCTACGGAACTGTCTCGGTTCTCCGAGATGGTGCAGTTTAAGCCGGCGGTGGGCGGCGGCACTGTTCTAGTTGTCAATTTGCCACCTCAGGCAGGCTATCCTACCCCGCCGCCGCCACCTACACCGCAACCGATCTACGCGTCAGCGAACGCGCACAACAGAAACGTGCAGCAACCGTCGCAGCAGCAGCAGCAACAGCAGCAGCAGCAGCAGCAGCAACAACAACAACCAGTGCATCTGTCGTCCGCAGCGGCACCCGCGCCGGTACCACATCCGGGTTCCTCCAGACAGTCCTCGCCGCCGCTCACTGGCACTATGGCCAGCACCGGCTCGTCCACGTATGTGGACCCGGTCACTTACCAGAGTCTGGACGGTACCCTGACGTCGCACTCGCACGCTTCGTCCCACTTGCAGCAATGGAGTGAGAGCTTGCAGCCGACATTGACCGGTCAGCCGAGCGAGTGCTCCATTTGCTACGAGAGGAGCATCGACAGCGTGCTGTACATGTGCGGTCACATGTGCATGTGCTATACCTGCGCGATCCAGCAGTGGCGCGGCAAGGGCGGCGGACACTGCCCGCTCTGCCGCGCGCCGATCCGCGACGTCATTCGCATCTACCGCTCCTGAACGTTGTCCCGGCCGGGTCGTGACCGGGGCCACGTCGTGGACTGAGAGACGAGTGTGAACGTCTTCCCGGTTCCCACCACCGTCGCCCGCGTCCGTCATCGTCGTTATCATCATCACCGTGCTTCCGTCGTCGTTTCCTTCCGCCGCGCCCGTGCGCGCGTGTACGAATAACCCGCTGCGGTTCATCGGAGCGCTTCTCGCCACCGCCGGAACGAACGATACTCTGCCAGTGGCATACACACCACGACCAGCGTCGAAACAATCGCGAGTCGCCGCTTCCTCTCACACTGCCGTATTACCAATTCTTTTCTACACACGTTCTAGTTTCGCGATACGAGACGAAGCCAAGGGGGTGGACGCTCATATACACACCTACCACCCTGAGATCTCTCCGAATTCGTGAAAAAGAAAAATCGTTTTTCACGACGAGAGAAACGACAGTCGCGAGCTATACCAAGCCGAGCCGAATATTATTCTCGCGACATACCTCTATTGAGATCGCGTCGCTGTCAATTAACGTGCCAATTAACGAGGAGCGCGCGGACCATCACCTGCGCGAAGAAAGCAACGGTGCTTTCGGGAAATCGCGATCACTACCGCCGTTTGCGATCGAGCGAGAACGCGGAGATGAGTCGCCGCGGGTCTGTGTGAGAACGAAAGAGAGTGTGAATGTATATGCGTTACGCGTGCGTATGTATGAGAGAGAGAGAGAGAGAGAAAGAGAGAGACATAGTAACAGTCGTTGTAGCTGATCGAGTTGCTGCTTGTGCCGATGATATCCTGTCAAGTCCCATCGAGGGAATGCGTGAGACGTGTGAGTGAGTGAGTGAGGTTACGCGCGATTGCAAAAAGAGATAGATCGATTTTAGATATTTTCACAAGCGACATAATCGTCACTACCATTACCAATTACTACTACTACAACTACTATTATTACTATTACCACTTACCACTACTATTACTACTACTATCGCTCTGATCTATCGCTATTAGTACTACTACAACTACTACTACTATACTACTACAATTACTACTATTACTGTATTACTTCCAGCCTTTGAATTATTTTATTATTTTGCTATTATTTTTTTTTTTTAATATTAACTCTATCGATATGATATATTAATTATTATTATTATTAGTTATTCGTTCACATTGTAACTGTCTTTATTACTCGCGAGCAGCTTCATTTGCCACAATCGCTATTATTTTTACGATTGCCGAGATTATAGTGATGGTTGGTGAATTAACATAGTCACTATATGTAGCGTGATTATTATTTAATGGACCGTGTGTGATTATGTAGAACGAACTTTCCGATCAGACGCCTGGAGCACTTTCAGAGCAAGCTCGTTCGCGCTCCCCCCGCCCTCTCTTAGGATGCGATCGTAGGGAATCTCGTTCGGTTCCAATTTCCGCGACGAGAATGTGACGGTCTCGATATACTGATATTCGTTCGCGTTTCCTTTCGTCTTGGACATTAACGCACGAGAGTCCATGGTCGAATCTGACGTATCATGCCAGGCGGGCTTTTTACCAAAGATCCTGATCGTTTCCCGCCTGCGTTACTTCGTTATCCGCCGTTACTTCGCGACACCCCAACGAGTATTCACGTGCGGACAGCGCGAAGGGCGACGATCGCTTCCACCTGATCGACTTTCATCTTGTTACCACGTTCACGATTGTCGAAGATTCCAAAAGTTCTTCAGCGTTATGAAGTTTCACGTGCTGACTTCAAGATGATACACAACGATCAGTGAGAAATCCCAAGCCTACTGCCAACGCACATTTTCGTCCAGGAGCAGCGCGGTCGACGAGCCGACACGATCATCGTGAAGTTCCTTTTCAATATTTTTCTCCTGCGGCGGAGTTCAGAATGAAGAAGCGGGAAAAAGTTTCGATTCCAAGCTCCGCCGTAATCTCGCTTCCTCGCGCCAACGATTCGCGTCAATTCGTTGGGAAGAGTCGACGTTGTTTCGCCGGCACTCGGATGAACTCGGGAACTTGGCGCTGCTCTTGGTTAGCTATCGTGCCTTGTTAAAGTTTTTTCATTCATCTCAAAGAAAAAGACTTCCTAAACGAAGTCTTTCGTGGATGTATTTATAAACGGAAACGCGTGCGGCGCCCTTTGACCTGTTATTAAACGAAAATGTGAAGCTGTCCTACACATGCACGACTGTTTAATACTGTGAACAGCAGAGTGACCTTTTATCGCGACAATCGTCCGCATTTTATTTCGCGACGCGCCCTTTCCCGAGAAGCGCGAGAGGGGAAGACGGACTTTTTGCAAGTTTGAAGAGAATGAGAGGGAGAGAGAGAAAAAGAGAGAGAGTGCTTTTGAACGAAACTAAATGATTTCGAGCCAAAGGGAACGAGGTGTCTGAGCCCTTACATTAAAAAAAAAAAGAAAAAGTAACTTTTAGCGAGAAGCGAAGAGAAGAGGAGACGATCCTCTCTCGACTATAACTAATGGATGCGCAATAAAGCAGTAGTGAAATCTCTAGTCCAGCGAGCGGCGGATCTTAGGCCGTCAATCCAAAAAGTATGACGAATGTGAGATACGAGGCAAAGCTTTCCTTCTCCGTCAAACAAACGAAGGGGAAAGAGAGTGATAGGTAGACACACGAAGCGAGAGACAGAGAAAGAGTGAGACAGAGAGATTTTATAGATTACGAAGAGAGATGCGAATTATTGCGACGCGCCTCTATGCCAAGCTAAACGGCGCGTCCGCGATCTTATTAAAATGAAGAAAAAAAAAAGATATAACGATAAGGACGATTATTAATATTATTATTCTATTGGTACGACGAGAACGGGAAAATAGTTCCAGATCGTTGCTAACGAGGCGACGAGAATAGAGCGAGAAGAGATTAGAGAGCGCGAGAGAGAGAGAGAAAAAGAGAGAGACGCTCGTGGTTAATCATTATACGACGAACGTTTACAATTTACTCTCGTTATCATCGTTATCGTCGCGGTCAGCGCGATTAGTTGTGTCGTTTATGCCGTTCGTAAGCTTAGCCGTGCGCCTTCGATATATCGTCATCGCTCTACTTACGTTTCTTACTTTGATCTGCTATTCGCCCTTATTATTATTCTTATCAACCTACGACTCTCTATTGTGCGACTAACGGCTATTTAATTCGACGTTTATCACGAAATGCATGTTCGCGAGTGGAAATACCGAAGTGTTTCTTTTTCTTTCGTTTTTGCCCTGCAACGTCCATATATATACATATATATATATATATATATATATATATATATATAAATAAATATACATATACATATAGGTCCGCTATTCCCCCACGTGTCATACGCAGAGAGACACCTGTAAACATAAACACACGCACACAATAAACAGGCGAGACGCGGAGAGAGAGAGAGAGGGAGGAAAAGAAAAAAAGACAGAGACATATATTCGTAAATTTTACACACTGCCACGATACACTTCCACCACGTCTGATGGGGAAGAGAGGGGAAAAATTCTACGACGCGATGAGGGTTTCTCCGACCGTAATGTAAAGATACGCCGATGGAGAGAGAGAAATTTATACATATGTAATATAATTCGTACGCAGCCGCGTGCTGTTCTACATAATAAAAAGCCTATAATATCTCTGAATCACATCGTCTCGTCTTTACGTTCCTTCCTCCCTCCTTCCTTCCCTTCCTCCTTCCTTCCTGCCGATCCCCTTCTGGAATCGCGAGGATTTATTATGTGGGACGTGCAGAAAAAGTATAGAGACTCGAATCCGCGACTGAAAATCCTCGCGCCACGGAGTGAATCTTCTTTCATTTTCTTTTTATTATACGTACACAATACGAGGACGCACTGAGGCTTGTAAATCCGTCGCAAGATGAGCTTCGTGGATTCAGCTATCTCATGAAGGCGACTGAATGCACGAGTATCTCGCGACGTGTCTATAATAAAAGCGATATACAAAGGACATGTACAGGAGACAACAAAAAAAAGACGACGTACAATTGTATGTGCGTGTACAAAATAAAATTGTAAATAAAAAGATGTATATATATGTGAGTATAAGAGGGGGAGAGAGAAAACGATGCGACACCGATAACGTAACATTCGTTTATCCCACCGCGACGCGTGCGTTCTCGCTGCAAGCGCGGGAAAATCTACAATTCTTCATCTTCGATATCCACAGAGTCCGCGGCGACTTCTTTGTAGTCTTTCTCCAACGCCGCCAGGTCCTCCCTAGCTTCGTTGAACTCGTTCTCGTCCATGTTCTCGGCGACGTACCTGACGGAGTGTCGCAATGAAAACGCAGTGACGACGCGTAGGTCAAAGGTGCGCACAGAGGGCCCGCTATCGGCGCTATTTAGCATGAATACATCATTCTATCCTGGCTGTACATCCAAAGAGCGATAAGGACAGAAGAATGCGTCAGCGTTGATAGCACGCTCCCCAAACGCATCCCTATCTCGCGAAATAAGAATTTACGTCGGGGATGTTTACCAGTGCACGAACGCTCGTTTGCTGAACATCAGATCGAATTTCCGGTTCAGTCGGCTCCACGCCTCGGAGATGGCCGTGGTGTTCGCCAACATGGCCATTGCTCTCTGCACCTTCGCGAGATCGCCACCCGGCACCACCGTTGGCGGTTGGTAATTGATCCCTACCTGTCATCCCGAAGCCGACCAGTTGATGTCGAATTTGTGAAAGACCGAATTGAACCCAAATAACTATCTTAGAATCACCCTAGAGTCATCCTAAACGTCTGGGAAGCGCCCCTAAGATGTCTCGAGTACATTCAGGATGACTTTAAGATATCTCGAAGTGTTATGTGAGAAGAGAGCGTAATATCTCGTTTGCGAGCAAGTCACTTCTTTTACAACGCTTGAATCGCGAGTTGCGCAAAGGAACGTTGTTAAACCATTAACCTTGAATCCGGTCGGGCACCAGTCGACGAACTGTATCGTCCTCTTGGTCTTGATGGTCGCGATGGAAGCGTTCACGTCCTTCGGGACGACGTCGCCTCGGTACAGCAAGCAGCAGGCCATGTACTTGCCTCTTCGTGGATCGCATTTGACCATCTGCATGGACGGCTCGAAGCAAGCCGACGTGAGCTCCATTACCGTCAGCTGTTCGTGGTAAGCCTTCTCAACGGACACGATGGGCGCATAGGTCGCCAACGGAAAGTGTATTCTGGGATAAGGCACGAGGTTGGTCTGAAACTCGGTGAGGTCAACGTTGAGGGCGCCGTCGAACCTCAGCGACGCCGTGATCGACGAGACGATCTGGCCGATCAGCCGGTTAAGGTTCGTGTAGGTCGGCCGCTCAATGTCGAGATTGCGCCGGCAAATGTCGTAGATCGCCTCGTTGTCCACGAGGAACGCGCAGTCCGAGTTCTCCAGAGTAGTGTGGGTCGTCAGGATGGCGTTGTACGGCTCCACCACGGCGGTAGAAATCTGCGGCGACGGGTAGATGGCGAATTCCAGCTTCGACTTCTTGCCGTAGTCCATGGACAGACGGTCCATCAGCAGACTGGCGAAGCCGGAACCGGTGCCACCGCCGAACGCGTGGAAGATGAGGAAGCCTTGGAGGCCGCAACACATGTCGGCTATCTTGCGAATCCGATCGAGCACGAGGTCGATGATTTCCTTGCCGAGGGTGTAGTGACCGCGCGCATAATTATTCGCGGCGTCCTCCTTGCCGGAGATCAGCTGCTCGGGATGGAACAGCTGATGGTATGTTCCCGTGCGCACCTCGTCTACAAAACGTATGAACGACCGACGAGTTCGCGAGATTGCAGAGAGTGAGGAGAGCTATGGTTCCGGAATAATTAGCCTGTTGTCTAAATTTCGCAGAAAGTTTCACTCAATAGAAGTGAAAATTCTTTTAAATTCAAGTAACTCTCGCTTTATTTTTCGAGTGGAATTTCACTCTAAGCGATTTAGAGAATAAATTCTTTGGGATAAAATCTCAAACAGAAGTAAATCTTTATTCTATGGATGAATTTGTTCCTATAACGGTGTAGTCACATTCACTGTGAAATTTTGAATGAAAATATTCACAGTTGAAATACTCAGAGAAAATATTCAGATAAGATTTACTCTATATAAGTGAAGTCACTCAAATTTGATAGTCATTCTATCTTTTGAGGGGAATTCCACCAGAAAAACGTTGGAAAAAACACGACTGCCCAAGTATCACAAACGATTTACCTATCACCGTGGGTTCGAGGTCGAGGAAGACGGCTCGGGGCACGTACTTGCCGCCGCCGGTCTCGCTGAAGAAGGTCTGAAAGCCCTCGTCGGTTGCGCAATTTTGTGGCGGCAACATGCCGTCGGGTTGTATACCGTGTTCCAAACAGTACAACTCCCAACAAGCATTACCCATCTGCACGCCTCCTTGGCCGATGTGTACCGAGAGTACCTCACGCTGTCGTTTTTTCGGAGCGCATTAGCTTATCTTATCGAACATATGTCTCGCGATTGATTGCTTTTTTACAATTCGTGTTCAATCATGGCTTCTAAATCCTACGTTCGGAATCTTACGCCATTTGTTGATTTAGCGCTTGCGAATACGAGAAAACACGACCGGTGAGCTGTTTAGCGCGCGCGAACGATCGGAATTTGCGATATTTACCATTTTGGGAATAAAGAATTAGCTTGCAGCTGGAGAACGGGGATAAACGAACAACGTTGGATGTCAGACACCGAAGGCGAACTCTGTCGAAACGATCTGTTTTGTCATTTTGTTTTCGTTGCTGGGAGAAACGACGGGACTCGGCGCGAGGATCTAGGAGGCTTGGAAAATCATTTTTCCGCCGCAAAATAAGCATGTGTTACGCGCGAAAAATTGAAGTTGATCAAGAAGAAATTAAGGGACTCCCTTCAAAATACAACACACTTTTTCCATCATCTGAAAGTGTGTGCGTTGCGCGTGCATTAGTAAGTCGAGAGGGAATCCTACATCAACAGAGGGTTGGCACCCCGTACCAGATGCATTTTTTGAGTAGCCCGCCAGTGGACGAGGTGGCCGAGAGGTTAAGGCGTTGGATTGCTAATCCAATGTGCTCTGCACGCGTGGGTTCGAATCCCATCCTCGTCGAGCAATTTTTTTCCACGCCCAAATAAAAATGAAATTTACACTAAGTATGTACCTGAACACCGATGTGCCATCACAGGTAGCGACGTTCAAGCTGGAAATAAGAAGAAACTAGAAATTGAAAACGCGAAGCAAAACTAGCGAAAATATCTTTCATATATTTTTATATATTTATCATATATTTATCATATATATTTTTTTAGTTAAATCTTAATTAATAATATATACGTGTGTAGATGTACATATATATTAGTTCGATGGACAATTAGAAAACTTATAACAATGTTACAAACATAGACAATCTCTTGTTATGGTCAAACCTACTCTGGGAGGCACTTGGTTTAGCTTCTGTATTCATTAATTAATTGTATTTAATTCATAAATTAATGATTAGTTACTGGCAGTAACGTGGCTTGCAAAAAAGATTTCTCCGTTCGAGACTTCTGAATTATTAGTCGAAACGATATATGTAATTAATACGTGCGCCAAATCTCATCCATCTCAGCAGACAGGTCTCGGTGACGATCGCGCCACATCATCCTGGACCGGTCGATCTCAATGGGGGACTGCGGTACTTTGGCACTTTGGTGTCGGTTATACACGCTGCAAAAAGCGACAGGTGACGAAATGCTCCCTCGTTTATGCTAGCCGATCGACAATTACGTTCAACTTATCAACTTAATCCTCTCGAATCGCATACGACGAACTGTCCGCGAGAAAATGGTGCGCACGCGATTCGAGACGACTAACGTGGCCGTTGATCGTTTTTGAAGATCGTCGGAACGATCAGAACCAAAAGGTACCTACTATCGATAAGTTTCCGACCGGATGTAGTCCATAATATGAGATATGCCCACTCCCAGCTGCTTTTCGATCGGGGTGATCCACGGATTGTTCTCCATCCGCAACATCTCAATGTTACACACCAGATCCAGATTCCCTGCAAAAGCATCCACTTATACACTTATCCATTCCATCGTAACCATCTATCTCTCTCTATCCATCTATGTATTTATCTATTTACTCCAATGAGGCAAGAAGTGCCCTAAAATCCTAAATATGCTTAGGACGTTCTAAGACACTCTTCACGCGTTTTAGACACGTTCAGGATGATTCTGAGATGCCTTATGCTACACTAAGAGAAAAAATTAATGAGAGTAATATTAAAGGAAATATTTAATTAGTGAGTACTAACAGCGTATTTACTTATATCAATATATAAGATATTTCTCACAATAAGAAAATATATATTTTCTTAAAATTTTAAGGGAACTTTATTTTTTTTATAGAAACAATTATTTATTCTATTTAAATAAAAGAATTTAAATTTAAGTAAATATACTATGTTGGTATCCACTAAAGTAAATATTTACTAATTTTTAGATATTTGTTCTCTCAGTTTATTTGAGTATTTATCTGTCTATCTGTCTTATCTACCTATTTCGGGCGGCAACACCGCCAAAAAATTGTCATGGATATGCAGTTTCCTGAGACGAGTCAGCTCCCCAATCTCTTTCGGCAACTCCACCAGATCGTTATTCTCCAGCCCGAGCTAAAAACAGATATCGATCGAAGAATCCACGCGGAAACGAATCTTCTTCACAAAGAATGAAGGAAAATAAGAAAAAGCCGTGAAAGGAAGAGGTCTCGTAAGAGATGCTTACAATTTGGAGATTCTTTAGCTGGCCGATTTCAGGCGGCAGATATTCGAAATGGTTGGTACCCAGATAAAGAGCTCGTAAGGTCTCTGAAGAGAAGAGAAAAGTCAAAACACACGAAGCTACGGCCGATCAATCCTAACGATTATGACTGAGCCATCATGAAGAAGTTGCCAGGCAGATTCTTCTCGCTAAGATTATTGTACGAAAGATCCAACACCTCGAGGACCGGAAACGCACCGAAGCCGTGGGGAAGCACGTCTAACCGGTTATTTCTACAGTTCGAAACGAGAACTTAAGTGTTCGTCGCAACAAATTAATTAATAAGATACGCGTTTCACGAAAGTCGTTTACCGACCCTACGTCGAGGATTCGCAACTTCGGCATTTGCGACAACGAGATGGGCAGCTCGGTGATGTAATTGTTGTAGAGATTCAGTATCTCCAGGTTGACCAGATTTGCAAGACCCGGTGGCACCGCTGCGATAGGAAAGTAAACGTTGGCGTGAATAATCGATTGGAGCGGCAACGCAGCGTTAATGTGTCGCTTGCGGAGGATTACGTCAGGATAGAACTTTACCTTGAATTTTATTGTGACTTAGCGTCAGCCTCGTTACATTGATCATGTTCACTGAAACATAGCAACTGGTAAAGCCCGGCTTCACCTCGGATTGGAAAGTTCGTCATATAATAAGATAAAAAA
>NW_022639497.1:1840771-1841964 GCF_010583005.1 Odontomachus brunneus
ACTTTGTCCGTGACAATGTTAGATCTTTAGCTATCTGTGAATCTGTAAAAATATTTTTTAGCAAAGGAACCATGTCATTAACTACTTCAAAAGCTATATTATGTGTTGCATAAAAGGCAGCTAATTTTATCTCCGCTATTTTTACTTTAGTAACATGGTCTACCTAAATATTATTATGTTTAACAGGCAATAAAACAGATAGAGTGATATTACGACTCTTCATATTTTCTACATGTTTTCCTGTTTTAGAATGTGAAATTAAATTTGATTTTCCGCATATTAATATCTTATTACAAGCTGTGCAGAGAGCTTTTTCATCGTTTTCATGCGATGCCAACCAATCTTTGAAAATATTCATACTTAACCATTCATATTGAAATTTATTTCTCACACATTTCCTCTTCTTTTTCTCGATGCCACTTGATGACGAAGACTGTTGTTGATCCATTTCTTTCTTTAATATGGCACTTTTTTCTTTAATTAACTTAATATTATAATTGCACTTTTCTTTATCACAATATCACTTTATATCACTTTATATCACAATATCACTTTATATTAAAATTGCACTTTTTATCACATTTTATTTATTAATATATACTATATATACTTATTATCACATTTTACATAGCTATACTAATTATTATAACTATATTAATTATACTAATTTATTATTATGTCATTTCACTACCTATCTAATCACTCCCAGCCAAACAACACAGACAGACGGCCGAGTATTTTCTGCATGTCCCTTAAGAACCCCCTATTCGTGCCTAACACAGTCATTGGAAACTGCTTACGTCGAGCTGCTACGTCACTTCACGCATGCGCACAAGGGCTTCTGTCTATATAGAAAATATCGCGAACTGCCAGCACTGCCGTCGGAGGGGTATATCCGCGAGATCGATCCGCGTTCCCCGGCCCTGGAGGATGCGTCATCGGCTACTCCGGCGCACTCTATTTTATCGCTCCGACCAACGGAACCGACTCGGCTCACGTCAGATGGCGGTTGCTGTGCCTTTAAACGCGTGTCTGACCAAGCGACTTCCTTCAATAAACACAGTGCTGGTATTAATTGCCGCATCAGCTAATAAATCTGAGTACTCGCATCAAGCGTTTTCGGCCAGCACGGCCGCTGACTATAACTCCAGATGACTCTTCCCACTCACGTTTCAATTCATCTGACGTTAGTC
>NW_022639497.1:1846139-1846719 GCF_010583005.1 Odontomachus brunneus
CAAATGTAGAAGTACAAAAAATATTTAAGTCATATTTTTTCATTTTGGCACACTTTGAGTTTCACGGGTAGTTTATAGCTTTTTAATGTTCACTCTTCTATCATCAAGTGAAAAAATGCATAAGAAATAAAACTGAATATAAGATATAAGCGTTTTTGGTTTGCTGATCATGAATATAAAGTTAAATGTGTAAAATTATTTGTATAAATAATAAAATGTTTAAACAAAATATGTAAACAGTTGAAAAAAATTATTTATATAAATAATTACTCGGTTTGGTCGAGATTCAAACCATTTTTAATTAATTTAGTACAGATTTGAAATATTTCGGTTGGAATCTCGGCTAAAGAAATTTAGAATGGTTCGTGTCTCAGCTATGCTGATTTTATTACAATTTTAATTAAAATTACCGAATTTCTCTCTCAGTTTGGCCGAGATTCGAGCCATATTTGACTAATTTAGCGCAGATTTAAAATATTTCGGTTGGAATCTCGGCTAAAGAAATTTAAAATGGTTCGTATCTCAGCTATCCCGATTTTGTTAAAGTTATTTAATTATATCTTGAATTCAATTTTATTTC
>NW_022639497.1:1846729-1847771 GCF_010583005.1 Odontomachus brunneus
ATCTCAGCTATCCCGATTTTGTCAAAGTTATTTAATTATATCTTGAATTCAATTTTATTTCTTATGCATTTTTGTCGATAATAGAAGCGAGAACATTAAAAAGCTATAAACTGCCCGTGAAACTCAAAGTACGCCAAAATTAAAAATATGACCAAAATATTCTTTGTACTTCTATATTTGTACCAAATTAGAATGAAATCGGAGTGCACTTTTTGCGTAGGTTTACTTGTAAGCCGTAACTACATATTTTTGTTGCGTCAAACAAAACTTTGATTAATCAAAAAATTTGCTCGAATTCCAAAGAAGTGTTTGGTTGATTCAACCAAATCTTCTTTCTGTGTGTGATTAATGTATGGATGTTTACTTTATTTATCGTTCGCGCACAACTCCCGAGTTGTCAAAGTTTAAATGGACAGCGCGAGCGCGCGTGCGCCGGCACACCCACGTGGTCGGGACGAGAAATGGCCGCGGACGCGGTCGCTCACTCGCTCGCTCCAAAAAACCAGCCGCGACAAGTTGCCTAATTTGGTGATCGGCGCGTGAAGATGTCGGATGGACTCACACAATCCCGGCATCTCCTCGAACGTCGCGATGCCCTTGCCCTCGAGATCCAGCTCAGGATTCTGGATCTCCCGCGCCTCGTCCAGCACCTTCTTCGCTTTTGACATCTTCCCCGCAGGAATACACGACACTGGCGCGGCCTGATTCATTGCGCGGCAGCACACACGTCGTCGGAGGGGTATATCCGCGAGACCGATCCGCGTTCCCGGCCCTGGAGGATGCGTCATCGGCTACTCCGGCGCACTCTATTTTATCGTCCCGACCAACGGAACCGACTCGGCTCACGTCAGATGGCGGTTGCTGTGCCTTTAAACGCGTGTCTGACCAGGCGACTTCCTTCAATAAACACAGTGCTGGTATTAATTGCCGCGTCAGCTAATAAATCTGAGTACTCGCATCAAGCGTTTTCGGCCAGCACGGCCGCTGACTACGACTCCAGATGACTCTTCCCACTCACGTTTCAATTCATCTGACGTTAGTC